>NC_057412.1:43965686-44215628 GCF_019320065.1 Cervus canadensis
TATACATAGAAAACTATAAAACACTGATGAAAGAAATCAAAGAGGACACAAACAGATGGAGAAACATACCGTGTTCATGGATTGGAAGTATCTTTTTATTTTTTTCTTATGTAAACATGATGGTTAATTTCATATGTCAACTTGACTGGGCTAAGTGATACATAGATTAAACATTATTTCTGGCTATGAAGGTGAAGGTGTGTCCCGATGAGATTAGCATTTGAATCCTGGACTCAGTAAAATAGATTGCTTTTTCCCAACGTGGTGGGCAGCATCTAACTCGTTAAATGCCTACACAGAACAAAGAGGTGAAGTTAGGAGGAATTCATCCCTTTTGTTTCCGGCCTTCCTGCTTGAGCTTCTAGAAGGCTAATCTTCTCCTGCCCTTACATTGTGCGTTCTCTTTGTTCTCAGGCCTTTGGACTTAGATTGGAATTATGCCATCAGTTTTCCTGGGGCTCCAGCTTGCAGACAGCATATATTGGAGGGCTGACTATGAGACTTGAGCATCCCAGGGTTTTGGTATCCATGGGTAGGTCCTAGAACGGATTCTCTGAGAATACTGAAGGATCGATTCAGTGTGTATGTCTGTGGCGTGCTTCTCGGGAGAACCTTGATAAATACAAGGGCCAAATATGGCCATTTTCATGTAATTTAAGAACTGAAGTGCTTCACTGTATTCAGGATTTCTTGAGAACAAAATTTGGAATATGGCTTGTTTCTGAGGGGAAAAAAAAAATGGGGGAATCAGTCTATCCAGAAAGAAATTAGTATGTACTCTCTCAGAAAATGGAATATACATTTTAATATTTTGAATGAATGACTTTATTACATCAAAACTTCAGTCATGTCCTCATCAGAATTTTGTTATAGGCAAACATATGAGATATTATAATAAAAGTACACCTCAATATGTAAAATGATATAGTATATTTAAAATATATAAAAATCAATGTAGTAACATTTAAAAGCAGAGCAAACGCCTAAGTGGACCAAAATGAAATTCAAACCCATGGTTTTGAATAAATGGAGACTAAAGCCATAAATCTATAGAATTCCTAAGGCAAGAATTTAAAACCTGAATGCTTTGAGTGAAATAACTCAAGCCAGACATATTTAAGACCAAAAAGTTTTCAAAACTGCATAAACACTATTAAAAGGCAAACAATAAACTAGAAGATATTTGTAATGATAAAACAAAATCAAGAGTAAGGAGCAAGCAGGTATTCCATTGAAGAGGATCTATTTGAAGCCAATGAATATATGAAAATGTTTGCCTTTAATAATAAAATACATGCTAATTAAAGTTGTTAATGCACATCCAACAAAAGAGACAAATATAAAATTTCCCATAGGTATTCTCTGTAAAGATTGAAGAAAACTGAACCTTGCATACATTTCAAATACTAGTTGCTGCTGCTGCTAAGTCACTTCAGTCATGCCCGACTCTGTGCGACTCCATAGATGGCAGCCCACCAGGCTCCTCTGTCCCTGGGATTCTCCAGGCAAGAACACTGGAGTGGGTCAAGTACCAGTAGAAATTTGAAAAAAAAAGTTTGGAAAACACTCCTGCCAAATTTAGTAAACATTTAAAATATACTTACTCGGCAATTCTACTTCCAATTAGACATTTCCATATGCACACAGGAAACATGTACATGTGTGTTAATGTCAGAAACAATTTTCAAATGTAAAACTAACAATGTATGCTGACATGCAGAATATTTATTATATGACAGTTAAAAACGATTATGCCATATTTAGATAGATAACATTTTTTTATCAAAGAAAATACATTTTAAAAGGTTTGTGTTGAGGGAGAAAGGGACATTAAAGAACATTTGTTATCATCTGTGTATATTTTAAAACTCTGATAAATCACAGCAAGATCCTCTATGACCCACCTCCCAGAATTTTGGAAATAAAAGCAAAACTAAACAAATGGGACCTAATGAAACTTAAAAGCTTTTGCACAACAAAGGAAACTATAAGTAAGGTGAAAAGACAGCCCTCAGATTGGGAGAAAATAATAGCAAACGAAGCAACAGACAAAGGATTAATCTCAAAAATATACAAGCAACTCCTGCAGCTCAATTCCAGAAAAATAAATGACCCAATCAAAAAATGGGCCAAAGAACTAAACAGACATTTCTCCAAAGAAGACATACAGATGGCTAACAAACACATGAAAAGATGCTCAACATCACTCATTATCAGAGAAATGCAAATCAAAACCACAATGAGGTACCATTACACACCAGTCAGGATGGCTGCTATCCAAAAGTCTACAAGCAATAAATGCTGGAGAGGGTGTGGAGAAAAGGGAACCCTCTTACACTGTTGGTGGGAATGCAAACTAGTACAGCCACTATGGAGAACAGTGTGGAGATTCCTTAAAAAACTGGAAATAGAACTGCCATATGACCCAGCAATCCCACTTCTGGGCAAACACACTGAGGAAACCAGATCTGAAAGAGACACGTGCACCCCAATGTTCATCGCAGCACTGTTTATAATAGCCAGGACATGGAAGCAACCTAGATGCCCATCAGCAGATGAATGGATAAGGAAGCTGTGGTACATATACACCATGGAATATTACTCAGCCATTAAAAGAATTCATTTGAATCAGTTCTAATGAGATGGATGAAACTGGAGCCCATTATACAGAGTGAAGTAAGCCAGAAAGATAAAGAACATTACAGCACACTAACACATATATATGGAATTTAGAAAGATGGTAACGATAACCCTATATGCAAAACAGAAAAAGAGACACAAAAATACAGAACAGACTTTTGAACTCTGTGGGAGAATGTGAGGGTGGGATATTTCAAAAGAACAGCATGTATACTATCTATGGTGAAACAGATCACCAGCCCAGGTGGGATGCATGAGACAAGTGCTCGGGCCTGGTGCACTGGGAAGACCCAGAGGAATCGGGTGGAGAGGGAGGTGGGAGGGGGGATCGGGATGGGGAATACGTGTAAATCTATGGCTGATTCATATCAATGTATGACAAAACCCACCGAAATGTTGTGAAGTAATTAGCCTCCAACTAATAAAAAAAATAAAAAATAAAACTCTGATGATGTTGTATAAATTTTACATATATATCCTATATGAAATAAAATATATCAAACATACGTTAGAGAACTAACTCTGTTGATGGCAATGGTTTCTTCCAGTAGGAGCAAAACTAATAGGATTTCAGGGAAGTAAAGGGAAAGTTGAGTTGTATTTCTATATATATTCAAAAGGTATTATCAAATGTTATGCTTTATGCTCTTTCCTTTTTATATGCATTTGTTTTTCATTTTTTCCAACTACACAATTTCTTTTTATGTGTTTTTTAAAGCTTTTCCTAATGTTTTTATCTTATTTTACTTACATTTCCCTCTATTGACTCATCATTTGAGATTCTGTGACATTTATATTTCTTGTCATTTTCATTTAATTTTAATTTTCTCTTGTCTATGAGTTTTTCAATTTTCTTGAGTATACATAGTTAAGGTTATTAAATTTTCTTTTCTGTTTTCTTTTAGTTTTTTTTTTTAATTTAAGTCTTTATTGGATTTCATCTTAAAATATCAGGAGAGAAAAATAAAACTTTGGATAGTTTTCAAATTAGTCACACACCAGGGTTTATACTCATAAGTTTTGAGAAAGACTGCATATGATAAATAACTTGAATTATATCCTAAAAAAATAGAGAGTACATAAAAATTGACAACATGTGACTTTTCTAATAAGAAAGGAAATACTCAAAGTTTACTCTTTAGCACACATGTATACAATGAATAATTCTACAGAATACTTTTAAAAAATTTTCATAAATAAATCAGGACAGTCCTTTATGTAGTCTAATTAATAGAGATATAGAAAGACTTCCAAATTATATTCTATCTACCATTTACATTTTTAAGTAGTCCCAGGAGTGTATTTTATTTTTTATAAATTTCAAACTATTTGTACATAAGCTTTTTTGTTTGTTTTGTTTCATTAAGCCAGTTGAACTATTTTCCTTGTGTACAAATATTTGCATAACATCTTATTTTTACTCACCACTTTGCAAGCTATAGTACAGAAGTAAAAATTATTAGGGGAGTTAATCATAATGTATTTCTTATCAATATAGTTGCATTTTAGAGAATTCAAAAAGCAGGATATGATTAACTCATTATGTATACTATCAATAGAACAGTCAGTGTTTAATCTTGGATTCTGGCAAAATATCAGTATCAAGTTAATCAAATCACTATTTGAACCACATATCAAATACAACTACCAGGTGTATCTCCTTATGTTTTCCCATTTATGCTCTTATGGTTTTCACATTTCGTTTCAGACTTAAAAGGTGTTCTCTTGGCTTCTCTCACTGTATTTTTCTATAATGTCCCCTGAAATCATATGTGGAATATTATCTCAGAACATGTGCTATAGTACTCTCTCAAAATAGTTTTGCTAATTCTTAATTTTATACTAATCCCATATGCTCTCCACAGTGCCTCCATATTAAACACATGATAGTAAACCATGTGACTTAAAATAGATTTGTCTCTTTGAACAAGAAATCCTTCGCTTTTGTTTTCCAGTCACAAACACTATTACCCTAGATCTGGATGACACCTCTAAAATTCTCATCTCATTTTAAAATTTGCAATTCTCTTTTTAACTCACAGTTAATATTTCTGGCCCTCCTTCTTTGTTTTTCGCTACTAAAAACTCTTGTGCTTCTTTTATGTCATGCATCTATAGTATCTGTTAAAGTTTTCTTGATCTTGGTATGTCTCACTTTTCTCTTCAAATATATGTTTCTGCTCTCACTACACAATCCATATTTTCTTAGGAGTTCATTTTTTTGAAAGCAAAATTCATAAAATCCAATATTATTTATAACATCATCTAATACACCACTTATAATTTTTCCTTTCTGAAAAACATCAACCAAAGAAGAGATGAAAATACCACATGGATTTCAAAGATTTTCAATCCATAAACAGGACTTCAAAGCTTGGCTCAACATTTATTCCCACACAAATCAACAAAACACTGGTTATATTCAATAAGAGTGATGAGTCTCCAGCCCTTCAGCCTTGTGTTTCAGATGTCTATTCTCCACATTACTAGCAGATCTATCCTTCTGAAACAGAAGACTGACTATGTCAGTGCTTGTAAATACATATATAGGACCAGAAAGCACTCCATATACATCTTTTCAGGATCTCAGGTATTACTTTGCACTGTTTATAGTATGTATTTCTAAGCCATTCCTAAAATACCACACAAGAATTGAAATCAATACTGTCCAGTTATAGGTCTTGGGCACAGTCATAGTTAAATCACTGTATGTATAAAATGGTGTCGCTAAAAATAATCCTCTTCATTGAGAATAGCAACAGTTCTATTTGTGTCAACACCTCTTTTCTGTGACTGCCACAGAATATTTTTGGGGAATTCAATGACTACATCAGTTTGGAATTGCCAGAACTAAAGATGGAAGTTGTTAGATAAAGAAAGAATAGGATAATGGAAGGTAGAAGTCACACAGAAGATAATGGATTAAAGTCATAAAGAAACTAAAGAAGCTTAATATTACTTTAGTTGCTGAGAAGCTGTGGACATTTTCTAAACATGGAGTGACATTATTAGCTTTACATTTTAGACAATAATACTTTCAAGGTAGAATTTCAAGAATACACATGGTAGGATGAATAAGGGAGAGTTTAAATGCAAATTGCTTACAATGGATATGATAAAAGCTTGAACAAAGAGCATAATGCCAGATGACCAAATTGTGAGAATTGTGTACAAATAAATGCAAGGAACCTGAAAGGCAAGTAAAAATTATACTATAATTACAGTAAAGCACAGGCAACTCGAAAGTTTTTGTTGATTTCTTATAAACTTTACATTGTCCTCAGATATGTTACTAATATTATTTATTATATAGTTTACCTCTATCCATTTCACATAACTATGAATTAACTGTTACTAGAAAATAATTCATTTGCACAGAATTCATATTTCTAGTCCTCTGAAAATAAGAAACAATAAATGCATTTAAGGATTTAAGAGCCAAACAAGAGATTGGGAATAACCATGAAATCTGTGGGTTCTGGGATCAGGTTAGTGGCTATCCCATCTGCCTGAAATACAGCTAGAGAGGTGGTATAAGCTCAGACTCACCTAGGGAATGAACACCAGGTGTTCCAAGAGAGCAGGATCCCTGATAGGCTTGTTCTTAGCCTAGCTGATATTTGAGATCATATCCTCCCAAAGTTAATACCAAATGGGGAATAACAACCAGAGAGATGAAGAAAACACGAGTCCGTGCCAAAAGTGCCTGGCATTTGTCCCCGGAACTAATCTTACTCTCTGTCTCGGATGGACCTCGACAACTGTAGGGCTTTTGCTGGCCCTGAGCCTACCTCTATAGCAATACTGCTGAGCAGAGTGAAGCAGTTGGCACAGTGAGGACGAGATACTCCAAAAGAAAGAAATCAGAAGACCCTGAGTAGCGTACAATCAATTCCTTCTTAAAGCACTTCTTCATTAGGAGGATATGAGTGAAATGAGGGAGAGTGGGAGAATAATTCATCTTTGTACTTCTGGGAAGAAGATATGTTGGCTCCTCTATATCAAGTGATTTTCAATCAGGGGTCACAAACCAGCTACTGACATTCGTTTTCTGAAACAGGAACTGTTGAATATCCTCCCATACAGAGGTGTTGTTCAGTTGCTAAGTCAGTCGTATGCAACTGTGCAATACCATGGACTGCACACACCAGGCTCTTCTATCCTCCACTATCTCTGAGTTTGCCCAAACTCATGTCCATTCCAACCATCTCATCCTCTTCCATCCCCTTCTCCTTTTGCCTTCAATCTTTTCCAGCATCAGGGTATTTTCCCATGAGTTGGCACTTCACATCAAGTGGCCAAAGTAATAGAGCTTCAGCTTCTTCATCAGTCCTTCGAATAAATTTTCAGGGTTGATTTCCATTAGGATTGACTGGTTTGATGTCCCTGGTGTTCAAGGGACTCTCAAGGTACTTCTCCAGCACCACATGTAAAAGGCATTAATTCTTCAGCATTCTTTATGATCCTACTCCCATATCCATACATGACTACTGGAAAAAACACAACTTTGACTATATGGACTTTTGTCAGCAAAATGATGTCTCTACACTGTCTGATTTTGTCATCCTGAGAAAAATGTTAATGGTAACTCCACAAAGGAACATCACTGGAACCTAACTGCCGGGACCAGCCGGCAAAGAGAACAAGTCGCGATCGCAACAGCACGGAAGCCTGAGAAAAAAGCTGATAGTAAAGAATGGGGTCGAGAGGACTGACTGCTCTTTAGGCAAGTCAGTGATTTTATTGAGTAAAGCAGCTACCTTTATACTAGTACAAGCAGAAAAACATAGTTCATAAAAATGCCATCTGGTGTTTGTCACATCAATACAATTCTTTGTCTTAAGTGATTGCAGAAGCTTACATCTTGTTTTTGGCATTCCAAGATAAACTACTAAGTGAAGGTCACTACTATGTTTTTCTCAAGGAAGAACAAAGGAGACCCAGCAAATGTTTTACTACTTTATGGGTGGTGGGACAGGGAATGGCCTCTTTCAAGGCTTTCCCAGGGCCTTTTTGGGCCTTGAGCAGGCTGGCTCCCCGCACCTAACTCTTGAAGGGCCTTTTAGTCTCATTAAAAACACAAACTCTTTATTTTCTTTGTAAAATGTTATGTATATAACACTAATTTTTTTCCTTTATTTGGTGGCATGTTTGAACTCTCTTCTGTGAACTGGATGTGTTATTAAAGATGTTAAAATATCTTGTCATCTATTTACTTATAGAAGTGTTTTATTATTATTATTATTATATACTTACAACTAGGGTCACTTTAGGCACATGTAAAAGTAGTAAAAAATGTGCTTCTAAGATGTGGAAGTTTTAAATATGAGCTGAACAGAGCATAAATGAAGCCTAAAGGAATGAAAAGAACAAATTCCCAAACTGAACTTGATTATAGAAGATGTTATACAGTAATTTAAAATACCCAGCTCATCATGATGAGTAAGAATAAATACTTTGGAATTTTCTCTGATTTGTTCTACTATTCAAGTGACTGAAATAAGGTTATGTTGCATATCTGTTATTAAACCTATATCAAACAAGAAGAGTCAGTTGTTTTGAAAGTAATAATAATCTTAAAAATCCTGTTAAGAATTAATCTCCTCTAATGAGTACAGCCAAAATCGTTGGATAAACTAAATTAAATATTTGTTTCTATTGTTATTGTTGTTATTCAATTGCTAAGTCATATCCAACTATTTCCAACCCTATGGACTGCAGCATGCCAGATTTCCCTATCTTTAACTGTCTCCCAGAGTTTGCTCAAATTCATGTCCATTGAGTCAGTGTTGCCATCCAACATTTCTTCTCCTCCTTCCCTCAATCTTTCCTAGCATCAGAGTCTTTTCTAATGAGTCAGTTCTTTATATCAGGTGGCCAAAGTATTGGAGCTTTAGCTTCAGCATCAGTCCTTCCAATGAATGTGAAAGTTGCTCATTCGTGTCCAACTCTTTGTGATCCCATGGACTATACAGTTCATGGAATTCCCCAGGCCAGAATACTGGAGTGGGTAGTCTTTCCCTTCTCCAGGGGATCCTCCCAACCCAGGAAAGAACCCATGTTTCCTGCATTGCAGGAGGATTTTTTACCAGCTGAGCCACAAGGAAAGTCCAAGAATACGGGTGTGGGTAGCCTATCCCTTCTCCAGTGGATCTTCCCAACCCAGGAATCGAACCGTGGTTTCCTGCATTGCAGGCCGATTCTTTACCAACTGAGCTATCAGAGAAGCCCCAATATTCCAATGAATATTCAGGGTTGATTTCCTTTAGGATTTCCTGGTTTGATCTCCTTGCAACCCAAGGTACTCTCAAGAGCCTTCTCCAACTTCACAATTTGAAAGCATCAGTTCTTCGATGCTCAGCCTTCTTTATGTTCCAACTGTTGCATCTGTTCATGACTACTGGAAAAACCATAGCTTGACTATACAGACCTTTGTCAGCAAAATGATATCTCTGCTTTCTAATACACTGTCTAGGTTCGCCATAGCTTTTCTTCCAGGGAGAAAACTTCTTTTAATTTTGTGGCTGCTGTCAAAATCCACAGTGATTTTGGAGCCCAAGAAATTAAAATATGTCACAATTTCCACTTTTTTCCATCTATTTGCCATGAAGTGATGGGACCAGATGCCATGATCTTAGTTTTCTGAATGTTATGCTTTAAGCCAGCTTTTTCACTTTCCTCTTTCACCCTCATCAAGAGGCTTTTTTCTTCCTCTTTGTTTTCTGCTATTAGAGTGGTGTCATCATTTCTTTTACTCCTGTTAAATTTTCCAGTGTATTTGAGAGCTTCCGTGTTTTTGTCTTTAAACTGATCTGCCTTTTAAATACTTTCTTGTACTGGAGAAGAGTCCTCCACATCCAAACTAAAAATCTTTAGTAATCTGTGTTTTAAAATCTTTACTAATCTTTACTATCAAAAGTACTACTGATATTGCCTTCATAGCCAGAATCTAAGGTAATTTTTAGATGATTTGAAGTTAAAATGCCTACTAATATTTACGATTTGGACAGAGAACTAATACACGTCATATTGTGAGAGTCAGAGACTTTTTTTTTAATTTAGTATATAATGAAGACAGCTAAGTCTAAAATATATTTAGCATGTAACATGTCAAGAGAACACCTACTCAATAAGTGAAAGCTGTTTACCAAAAACTTCAACTATGAAGGAAGAAAAATAATGAAAAGTCACAAAGATGAAATAATGTGAAAAGCACTAAGAAAATAGATAAGTTTAAAAATTTCCTCATAAAGTTAGAAATAAGCTAAAACATAAGTATATGTCAACCTTGGTTATCTGAAAAAACACTAAAATTTCTATAATCTTGCATATTTTACCTTCACTGTACTATACATCTTTAAGATTATATACCAAATAATTTGGAAAATAGTATTAAAAGTAAATATGTTTATAAGTATTTAATATATATGCATGTGTGTGTCATATCATTAAATTTACCTGGCAGCAGATGGAAAATTGATAAGTTCTAAGTAGTAACTATGTTGGTAAAACATGGATTGGAGAAAGTAGTATTAAAATAACGAAACTCATGCAGTTTCTTCTATTTAAAGATTACTCGTTTACTGTTAAAATATAAAGTTACAATTCCTCAGATTCTGGCTAATTAATTAAGACACATACAAAAAGCTAATGAATAGTTTCAAAAAATTCTGTGGATTAAAAAATCCTACATTTATATACCCACAACATATCATATACTTTAAAATATCTAAATTAGAGAAGTGAGGAAGGCATCAATGTGTCCATCACTATAATTTTCCTAAATGTAATATTATTAAATACCTCCAAGCAATATAATCAGATATGTGCAGTTTATGTCTCAACTCTTTTAAGACTAAATTTCTCTTTTTATCTGCTATGGAATTTTGTCCCCTGCAAGGGGGATAGTACCAGTTTAACTGTTATGATCCAGTGTTTACTTTTGCTATTGCACTAAACATCATATTGAGGAATGTGCAAGATTCATTTTTATTTCTGTCTCCATTCTGAGATCATTAGAAATGACAATGGGTATCTACACTTCCAAAATCATGATAGAAGTTACTCATAATCTATAACATTTTTATACAAAAAAAAATTCCATGTATGCTTCTATGACAAGAAAATTCAAAAGAAGTAAAACAGCACAATTTTTGTAAAAATAAATCATTTTAGCAATTTAATCTTCTATGATACAACAGAAAGTCTGAGAAACTCAAGGGGAAATAATAGATTAAATCCATCTAGATGTGTCTGTTTTGAGTTTCATAGACTGGACATCTCTGGTAATTAAATTCCTCAGTTGACTACCACTGATGCAGTCACTAAAGGACAAGGTCTGCTGATGGGCTGGGTTAGCTGGTCTATCTGGACATTCTTAACTAGTTTCCATCAGTTTTCTCAGTGGGGATTTTTGTTCATCATGTAGTTTCTACTTATGTAAGAGATTTAGAATACTCTTCAAATATTCAGATTTAGAAAATCCTCACAATTTCAGGTTTGAAAAATGTAATTTCAAAGGTAATTTATAATTGGAAATGTAATTTTAATTTATTCCACAATCATAAGATAATCACTTTATATCAATGTATAAATCCACAGTCATACCATGGTCTTGGCTTCCTAAAGCAATTTAATATTTCTAGAAAAATCAGTATAACCCAAAGTGTCTAAAGAACTACCACCTTTTATCATTATTAACTGTCTTTAAACTAAAAAAATAAAATAGAATAGCATGCCCATTTCTCCCACCCTCCACCTCTGTCAGTCACCAATCTATTCTCTGTATTTATGAACTTCTTTGGAATTTTGTTTGTTTGTTTTTATATTTCACATATAAGTGATATTATATTACATTTCTCTTTCTCTGTCTGACTTATTTCACTTAGCATAATGCCCCTGAGATCTATCCAGGATGCCACAAATGGCAAGATTTTATTCTTTTTATGGCCGAAAGATATGCCATCATGTGTGTGTGTGTGTGTGTGTGTGTAACAGTTTCTGTAACCATTCATCCATCAATAGACACAGATTATTATCATAGATTGACTATTATAAAAAAACTGCTATAATGAACAGGGGAATGCAGCTATATTTTGACATGCTGTTTTCATTTCCTTTGGATACCTACCTAGAAGTGAAACTGATGGATCATATGGTAGTTATATTTTATAATATTCTGAGAAACATTTCATACTTTACCAAATTGGTTACCCTAGATTACATTCCCAGCAATATTGCACAAGTGTTCCCTTTTCTTCACATTCTCACAAATACTTATTATTCTTGTCTTTTTGACAATAGCTCCTCTAAAAGGAGTAAGGTGATACATTTTTAGTTTCGATTTGCTTTTCCCTGACTACTAGTGATGCTGAGCGTCTCCTCCGTATTTATTGGCTCTGTGTTTTCTTGGGTCTTTTCTGGTGACTCAGATGGTAAAGAATTTGCATGTGAAACTGGGGACCCGGGTTCAATCCCTGGGCTGGGAAGACCCCATGGAGGAGGGAATGATAACCCACTACGGTATTCTTGTCTAGAGAATTCCAATAGCACTGGTCAAAGCAAACACTCTCTTCCAACAACACAAGACTCTATACATGACACTACCTGATGGTCAATAACAAAATCAAATTGATTATATTCTTTGCAGCCAAAGATGGAGAAGCTCTATACAGTCAGCAAAAACAAGACTGGGAGCTGACTGTGGCTCAGATCATGAACTCCTTATTGCCAAATTCAGACTTAAATTGAAGAAAGTAGGAAAACCACTAGACCATTCAGGTATGACCTAATCAAATCCTTACAATTATACAGTGGAAATAACAAATAGATTCAGGGGATAAGATCTGATAGACAGATTGCCTGAAGAATGATGGACAGACGTTTCTGGCGTTGTACAGGAGGCATTGATCAAGATCATCCCCAAGAAAAAGAAATGCAAAAAGAAAAAAAAAAAATATGGTTGTCTGAGGAGGCCTTACAAATAGCTGAGAAAAGAAGAGCAGCAAAAACCAAAGGAGAAAAGGAAAGATATACCCATTTGAATGCAGAGTTCCAAAGAATAGCAAAAAGAGATAAGAAAGCCTTCCTCAGTGATCAATGCATAGAAATAGAGGAAAGCAATAGGATGGGAAAGACTAGAGATCTCTTTAAGAAAATTAGAGATACCAAGGGAACATTTCATGAAAAGACAGGCATAATAAAGGGCAGAAATGGTATGGACCTAACAGAAGCAGAAGATACTAAGAAGAAGTGGTAAGAATACACAGAAGAACTGTACAAAAAAGATCTTCATGACCCAGATAATCACGATGGTGTGCTCACTCACCTAGAGCCAGACATCCTGGAATGCAATGTCAAGTGGGCCTTAGGAAGCATCACTATGAACAAAGCTAGTGGAGGTGATGGAATTCCAGTTGAGTTCTATTTCAAATCCTAAAAGATAAGGCTGTGAAAGTGTTGCACTCATTATGCCAGTGTATTTGGAAAACTCAGCAGTGGCCACAGGACTGGAAAAGGTCAGTTTTCATTCCAATCCCAAAGAAAGGCAATGCCAAAGAATGCTCAAAATATGGCACAATTGCACTCATCTTGCATGTTAACCCCATGTCCAAGGAGCGGCGGCTATGCGGGCTCAGGAAGGCACAGAGGAGCTGCTCCACGTTCAAGGTCAGGAGGGCAGCCGTGAGGAGATACCTCTCGTCCAAGGTAAGGAGCAGCGGCTGCGCTTTGCTGGAGCAGCCGTGAAGAGATACCCCACGTCCAAGGTCAGAGAAACCCAAGTAAGACGGTAGGTGTTGCGAGAGGGCATCAGAGGGCAGACACACTAACAGCATAATCACAGAAAACTAGCCAATCTGATCCCAGGACCACAGTCTTTTCTAACTCAATGAAACTAAGCCATGCTGCGTGGGGCCACCCAAGATGGACCGGCCATGGTGGAGAGGTCTGACAGAGTGTGGTCCACTGGAGAAGGGAATGGCAAACCACTTCAGTATTCTTGGCTAGAGAACTCCATGAACATTATGAGAAGGCAAAAAGATAGGACACTGAAAGATGAAATCCCCAGATCGGTAGGTGCCCAATATGTGACTGGAGATCAGTGGAGAAATAACTCCAGAAAGAATGAAGGGATGGAGCTAAAGCAAAAACAATACCCAGTCGTGGATGTGACTGGTGATAGAAGCAAGGTCCAACGCTGTAAAGAGCAATATTGCATAGGAACCTGGAATGCTAGGTCCATGAATCAAGCCAAATTGGAAGTGGTGAAACAGGAGATGGCAAGAGTAAACATCAACATTCAGGAATCAGTGAACTAAGATGGACTGGAAAGGGTGAATTTAACTCAGATGATCATTATATCTACTACTGTGGGCAGGAATCCCTTAGAAGAAATGGAGTAGCCATCATGGTCAACAAAAGAATCTGAAATGCAGTACTTGGATGAAATCTCAAAAATGACAGAATGATCTCTGTTGGTTTCCAAGGCAAACCATTCAATATCATAGTTCCAAGCCATACCCCAAACAATAACACTGAAGAAGCTGAAGTTGAACAGTGCTATGAAGACCTACAAGACCTTTTAGAACTAACACCCCAAAAAGATGTCCTTTTCATTATAGGAGACGGGAATGCAAAAGTAGGAATTCAGAAAACACCTGGAGTAACAGGCAAATTTGGCCTTGGAGTACAGAATGAAGCAGGGCAAAGGCTAACAGACTTTTGCCAAGAAAATGCACTGGTCATAGCAAACACCCTCTTCCAACAACTCAAGAGAAGGCTCTACACATAGACATCACCAGTTGGTCAACACTGAAATCAGACTGATTATATTCTTTGCAGCCGAAGATGGAGAAGCTCTATACGGTCAGCAAAAACAAGACTGGGAGCTGACTGTGGCTCAGATCGTGAACTCCTTATTGCCAAATTCAGACTTAAATGGAAGAAAGTAAGAAAAATCACTAGACCATTCTGGTATGACCTACCAAATCCCTTATGATTACACAGTGGAAGTGAGAAATAGATTTAAGGGACTAGATCTGATAGAGTGCTTGATGAACTATGAGTAGAGGTTCATGACGTTGTATAGGAGACAGGGATTAAGACCATCCCCATGGAAAAGAAATGCACAAAAGGCAAAATGGCTGCCTGAGGAGGCCTTACAAAGAGCTGTGAAAAGAAGAGAAGTGAAAAGCAAAGGAGAAAAGGTAAGATATTCCCATCTGAATGCAGAGTTCCAAAGAATAGCAAGGACATATAAGAAAGCCTTCCTCAGTGACCAGTGCAAAGAAATAGAGGAAAACAATAGAATGGGAAAGACTAGAGATCTCTTCAAGAAAATTAGAGATACCAAGGGAACATTTCATGCAAAGGTGGGCTCAATAAAGAACAGAAATGATAGGGACCTAACAGAAGCAGAAGATATTAAGAAGAGGTGGCAAGAATACACAGAAGAACTGTACAAAAAGATCTTCATGACCCAGATAATCATGATGGTGTGATCACTCACCTAGAGCCAGACATCCTGGAATGTGAAGTCAAGTGGGCCTTAGAAAGCATCACTACGAACAAAGCTAATGGAGATGATGAAATTCCAGTTGGGTTATTTCAAATCCTAAAAGATGATGCTATGAAAGTGCTGCACTCAATATGCCAGCACATTTGGAAAACTCATCAGTGGCCACAGGACTAGAAAAGGTCAGTTTTCATTCCAATCCCAAAGAAAGGCAATGCCAAAGAATGCTCAAACTACTGCACAATTGCACTCATCTCACATGCTAGTAAAGCAATGCTCAAAATTCTCCAAGCCAGGCTTCAGCAATACATGAACTGTGAATTTCCAGATGTTCAAGCTGGTTTTAGAAAAGGCAGAGGAACCAGAGGTCAAATTGCCAACATCCTCTGGTCATCAAAAAAGCAGGAGAGTTCCAGGAAAACATCTATTTCTGCTTTATTGACTATGGCAAAGCCCTTGACTGTGTGGATCACAATAAACTGTGGAAAATTCTTAAAGTGATGGGCAGTAAGACCATCTGACCTGTCTCTGGAGAAACCTGTATGCATGTCAAGAAGCAACAGTTAGAACTGGACATGAAACAGCAGACTGGTTCCAAATAGGAAAAGGAGTACATCAAGGCTGTATATGGTCACCCTGCTTATTTAACTTATATGCAGATTACATCAGGAGAAATGCTGGCTGGAAGAAGTCAAGCTAGGATCAAGATTGCTGGGAGAAATATCAGTAACCTCACATGTGCAGAAGACACCTCTCTTATGGCAGAAAGTGAAGAAGAACTAAAGAGCCTCTTGATGAACGTGAAGCAGGAGCATTAAAAAGATGGCTTGAAGTTCAACATTCAGAGAACTGAGATCATGGCATCTGGTCCCATCACTTCATGGGAAATAGATGGGGAAACAGTGGAAACAGTGGCTGACTATTTTGGGGGGCTCCAAATTCGCTGCAGATGGTGACTGCAACCATGAAATTAAAAGACACTTACTCCTTGGAAGGAAAGTTATGACCAACCTCGACGGCATATTAAAAAGCAGAGATACTTTGTCAACAAAGGTCTGTCTAGTCAAGGCTATAGTTTTTCCAGTAGTCACGTATTGTTGTGAGAGTTGGACGGTGAAGAAAGCTGAGCGCTGAAGAATTGATGCTTTTGAAGTGTGGTGTTGGATAAGACTCTTGAGAGTCCCTTGGACTGCAAGGAGCTCCAACCAGTCCATCTTACAGGAGATCAGTTCTGGGTGTTCATTGGAAGGACTGATGCTGAAGCTGAAACTCCAATACTTTGGCCACCTCATGCAAAGAGTTGACTCATTGGAAAAGACCCTGATGCTGGGACGCATTGGGGACAGGAGGAGAAGGAGACGACAGAGCATGAGATGGCTGGATGGCATCACCGACTCGATTGGCATGGGTTTGAGTAAACTCCGGGAGTTGGTGATGGACAGGGAGGCCTGGCATGCTGTGATTCATTGGGGTCACGAAGAGTCGGACACGACTGAGCAACTGAACTGCCTGATTGAACTGATACATGTTAACAGAGTGATACTCAAAATTCTCCAAGCCAGGTTTCAGCAACACGTGAATCATGAACTTCCAGATGTTCAAGTTGGATTTAAAAAGAAAGAGGAACCAGAGATCAACTTGCCAACACCCGTTGGATTATTGAAAAAGCAAGAGAGTTCCAGAAAAGCATCAACTTCTGCTTTGCTGACTATACCAAAGCCTTTGACTGTGTGGATCACAACAAACAGAGGAAAATTCTTAAAGAGATTGGAATAGCATACCACCTGACATGCCTCCTGAGAAATCTGTATGCAGGTCAAGAAGCACCAGTTAGTACAGGACATGGAACAACAGACTGTTCCAAATCAGGAAAGGAGTACAATGCTGTATGTTGTCACCCTGCTTATTTAACTTATATGCAGAATACTTCATGAGAAATGCTGTACTGGATGAAGTACAAGCTGGAATCAAGATTGCCAGGAGAAATATCAATCACATCATATATGCAGATGACACCACTCTTATGGCAGAAAGCAAAGAAGAACTAAAAAGCCTCTTGATGAAAGTGAAATCGAGTGCCATTGTCAGAGTTCTTTAAATATATTTTTATATTAGTCCCTTATCAAATATATGATCTTCATATCTCTTTCTGTAGGGTACCTTTTCATTTTATTGACAGTTTTCTTGGCTGCACAGAAGTTTTTAGTCTGATACAGTTCTGCTTGCTTACTTTTATTTTTTGCTTTTGCTTTTGGTGTCAGATTAAGAAAAAACATCAATGAGACCTATGTCAAGGACTTTAGCACGTGTGTTTTCTTCTAGAGGTTTCATAGTTTCAGGTTTTATGTTTGTGTCTTTAATCCATTTTGAGTTAACTTCTGTGTATGGTATAAGACCATGGTCTATTTTCATTCTTTTGTATGTGGCTGTCCAATTTTTACAACACCTTTTATTGAGGAGACTGTGCTTTCCCCATTGTTTATTCTTGTTTCCTTTGTCATAAATTATTTGATCATTTATGTGTGGATTTAATTCTTGGCTCTGTGCTTTGTTCCATTGATTCAGGTGTTTGTTTTTATGTCAGTATAATAATATTTTAGCTACTCAAGCTTTGCAATAGAGACTGAGATCAAAGAGTGTGATGCCTCTAGCTTCGGTACTCTTTCACAAGATTGTTTTGGGTATTTGTGGACATTTATGTTTTCACACAAACTTTAGTTTTTTTTGTTATATTTTGTGAAAAATACCATTGGAATTTTGATAGGAGTTACACTGAATTTGTATATTGCAGAATGGACAATTTAACAATATGGATTATCCTAATCCATAATCAGTGACTATCTTTCCATTTATTCTTGTCTTCTTCTTCACTAATACCTTGCAGTTTTCAATATACAAATTTTTCACCTCCTTGGTTAAATTTTTTCATAGGTTCAAAAATTTTATTATTTTTGATGCAACTGTAAATGCGATTTTTAAAGATGTCTCTTTCTGACAGTTTGCTATTAGTGCGTACAAATGTACAAGTTATTTATACTGAAGTATAGTTGGTACACAATATTATATAAGTATTAGTTGGCAATATGGTGATTCACAATTTTTAAAGATTATATAACATTTATAGTTATTATAAGATATTTGCTATAACCCGTATATTGTACAATATATCCTTGCAGTTTATTTTATGCCTAATAGCTGGGACCTTCAGGCCCTTATCTTATATTGCCCATCCCCACTTCTTCCCTTTCTCCACTGGAAAGCACTCGTTTGTTTTTTGTATATGTGAATCTGCTTCTTTTCTGTTATAGTCACTCGATTTATCTTTTTTTTTTTTTTTAGATTCCACATTTAAGTGATATCATACAGTATTTATTTTTCTCTGCCTGACTTACTTCAATTAGCATAATGCCCTCCAAGTCCACTCATGCTGCTGCAAATGACAAAACCTCGTTCATTTTCATGGTTGTATAGTATTCTACTGTGTATTTTCTGTATATGTCAATAACCTCAGATATGCAGATGACACAACCTTTATGACAGGAAGTGAAGAGGAATTAAAGAGTCTCTTAATGAGGGTGAAAGAGGAGAGAGAAAAAATGACTTAAAACTCAACATTCAAGAAACAAAGATCATGGCATCCAGTCCCATCACTTCATGGCAAATAGATGGGGAAGCAATGGAAACAGTGACAGACTTTATTTTCCTGGGCTCCAAAATCACTGCAGAGACTTCACCCATGAAATTAAAAGATGTTTGCTCCTTGGAAGAAAAGCTGTAACCAACCTAGACAGTATATTAAAAAGCAGAGACTTTATTTTGCCAACAAATGTCTATAGTCAAAGCTATGGTTTTCCAGTAATCATGTATGGATGTGATTGTTGGGCCATAAAGAAGGCCAAGGTCCAAAGAACTGATGCTCTTGAACTGTGGTGTTGGGAAAGACACTTGAGAGTCCCTTGTACTGCAAGGATATCAAACTATTCAATCCTAAAGTGATTCAATCCTGAATATTCGTTGGAAGGACTGATGCTGAAGCTGAAGCTCCAATACTTTGGCCACCTGATGTGAAGAGCCAACCCATTAGAAAAGACCCTGATGCTGGGAAAGATTGAAGTCAGGAGGTGAAGGAGATCACAGAAGATGAGATGGTTGGATGGAACCACTGAGTCAAGGAACATGAGTTTGAGCAAGCTCAAAGAGATGATGAAGGGGAGGGAAGCCTGGTGTGTTGCAATCCACGGGGTCTCAAAGAGTCAGACATGAATGACAGACTGAACAATATTATAGGATAATATGAACAAACTTTTTGCCCAACTCTATAGATATCTATATATATCTTTATCTATTTATCTATCACTGTGTACTTAAACTTTCCATACCTTGTCAAATGTAAATTAAAATTCTGCTATGAACACTGAATTTCATGTGTTTTTTTTTAATTAGTGGTTTTGTTTTCATATATACCTAGGAGTGGAATTCCTAAGTCAGACAGTAGTCCTGGTTTTAGTGTTTTGAGAAACTTCATACTGTTTTCCATAGTGGCTGCACCAGTTTACAATTCCACGAACAGTGAAGGTGGGTTATCTTCTCTCCACATTGTTGCTAGGATTTGTTATACTCCTTTTGATGATAGCCAGCTGACAGGTATGAGGCATCCTGCAAATTCACTGAGTTTATGAGTTATAACAGTTTTTTATTTGAAATCTTTAGGATTTTCTCTATATAATATCATGACATTTGCAAATATGTAACAGGTTTATATACAGGAGAAGTTTTCATCTTTTCTCCATTGACTGTGATGCTAAGTGTGATCTTGTCATATATGGCCTTTATTATGTGGACATGCATTCTTTCTATGCTCAATTTGCTGTTTTTATCACAAATGGATGTAAATTTTATAAATTTTTCCACATCTCTTCAGATGATCATATGATTTTTACCCATCCTTTTGTTAATGTGGTGCCTCACATTGGTCAACTTGCCAGTGTTGAACCATCCTGGCATTCATGAGATAAATTTCACTTGGTCATGTTGCATGATCCTTTTAATCCATTGTTGAATTAGTTTTGTTAAAATTTTGTTGAGGATTTTTGCATATATATTCATCAGGGATATGGGTTTGTAATTTACTTTCTTGTGGTGTCCTTGTCTAATTTTTAAATCAGGGTGATGCTAGCCTTGCAAAATGAGTTTGGAAGAGTATTGTCCTCTTCTATTTTTTAGAAGTGTTTGAGAAGGATTGGTATTAATTCTTCTTTGAATGTCTGGTAGAACCAGGGGAGTCATCTGGTCTCAGAATGTTGTTTATTAAGAGCCTTTTTTTTTTCTTCAATATAATAATCAGTTTGTTCAGATTATCTGTTTCATCATAATTCAGTCTTGGTATTATAGATTGTTTGCTTCTAGGAATTCATCTCTTTCTTCTAGGTTGTTCAAATTGCTGGCATATAATTTTTTATAGTAATATCTTATAATCCTTTATATTCTTGTGGTAAAAAGTATAACATATCTCCTCTTGTATTTATGATTTTATTTATTTGTCTTTTCTCTCTCTCTCTTTTTCTTTTTCCCCTTGGTATATCTGCAATGCGGGAGACTTGGGTTCAATCCCTGGGTTGCGAAGATTCCCTGGAGAAGGGAATGACAAAAGACTCCAGTATTCTTGACTGGAGAACCCTATGGACAGAGGAGCCTGGAGGGTACAGTCCGTGGGGTTGCAAAGTCGGACATGATTGAGCGACTTTCACTCACTCGCATAGCTGGCTAGAGGTTTGTAAGTTTTGTTAATTTTTTCAAAGAACCAGTGTTTAGTTTCATTGATATCTATTGCCATTTCAGTCTCTGTTTAGTTTATTTCTGTTCTAATCTTTGTTAAGTTCCTTCCTTTCACTGACTTAGGGCCTTGTTCATTCTTCTTTTTCTTTCACCACTTCCTTGAGATGCAAAGTTAGATTGTTTATTTGAGATGCAAAGTTAGGTTGACTTTTCTTTATTGAGATAGACGTTTCTTACTCTGTACCTCCCTCCTAGAAATGCTTTTGCTCCATGCCATAAATTTTGGTTAAGTCTGATCCCATTGTAATGGTCAACATTATTACTCTTCCTCACTCACGTTTTGTGCTTCTAAGTGTCACATTATACATCTTTTCTTCTTGTGTATCCCTTAATTATTGTAATTATAGTTATTTTTACTACTTTTTTGTTTAACCTCTATATCAGCTTTATAAGTGACTAACCTACTACATTTACTATATATTCACCTTTTTGGAGATATTTATTCTGTTCTATGTATTCATGATACTATTTAGCATTCTTTCTTTTCAGCATAAAGAATTCTCTAACATTTCTTGCAAGTCTAGTTTAGTCATGATAAACTCCTTTAGATTTTGCTTGTCTTAAAAACCTCTTTTCCGCTCTTTCAGTTTTGAATGGAATGATAACTTTGCTGGGTAGAGGATTCTTGGTTAGAAGCTTTTTTGTTTTTTTTCTCCCCGTCTCCTCGTTTCAGCACTTTAACTATATTGTGCCACTTCCTTTTGGCTGGCAAAGCTTCTGCAGAAAAATCTGTTGATAATTTTATGTAAGTCCCCTTGTACATAACACATTGCTTTTCTATTACTACTTTTAATATTATCTCCTTGTTTTTAATTTTTGACGTCTTAATTATAATTGTCTTGGTGTGGGTATCTCTAGGTTCATCTTATATAAACTCTCTGGGACTCCTGAGTCTGGGTGTCTTTTTCTTTCTCCAGGTTTGGAAAGTACTCAGCCATTACTTCTTTATATAAGACCTGTGCCCCTTTCTATTCCTGTCTTCTGGGAGTCCTATGGTGCAAATGTCCCTCTGTTTAATCAATGACAAAAGTCACTTTCTTTTTTCTTTTTCTTTTTGTTGCTCTGACAGTTTCACTGCTTTGTCTTTGAATTGACTAATTTTTTTTTTTAAATTTTATCTAGTCTGTTTTTGAGCACTTTCCATAAATTTTTTTCAGTTCAGCTGTTGTATTATTCAGCTCTCTGACTTATTTTGTACTTTCTTGTATTTTCCACCTTTATGAAGTCCTCATTGTGGTTCATTCATTCTCTGTCTCAGTTTTATGAGCATTTTTATGATGATTACTTTGAATTCTTTATTAAGAGAATTTTTCAATAAATAAATTTTAAATAAAGTGTTTTGTATTTTTAAAATATATGATGTTTTAAAAGTTTATATATTATCATTTTATTATATTTATACATATTTTAATAATATTTTTGATAAAATTAAAAAGTATTTTATTACTTTTTTATGAGGTTCTATCTTGTTCTTTCATTTGGAATGTTTTCCTCTATTTCTTAATTTTGCTTGGCTCTTTGCATTGGTTTCCACATAGTGAGTGAAGCAACCATGTTTTCCTGAAGGAGAATGCCTGCAAAGATGAATGCTGTCTTTCAACCCTGCCTCAACTTTCAACTGTCTTTCAAAGTTTTGTGCTTGCCACGCAGACTATTATATTTGTAACAGCTCCCAGTAATTTAGAACATTTCAAGTCTTATAATTGTCCCAAAGGGTTTGGTCTCATCACTTACATTCAGGTTGACTGGAAGTCAGACCCTCAGGCATCAAGTTTTTAAAAGTATACATGCAGATTATACCATTCTAATGGCAGAAAATGAAGAGGAACTAAAGAGACTCTTGATGAGGGTGAAAGAGGGGGGTGAAAAAGCTTAGTTGAAACTCAACATTCAAAAAACTAAGGTCATAGCACCACTTCATGGCAAACAGAAGGGGAAAAAGTAGAAGCAGTGACAGATTTTATTTTCTTGGGCTCCAAAATCACTGTGGACAGTTATTGCAGTCATGAAATTAAAAGACGCTTGCTCCTTGGGAGGAAAGTTCTGACAAATCAATATGGTTTTTCCAGTAGTCATATACGGATGTGAGAGTTGGACCATCAAGAAGCCTGAGCACTGAAGAATCGATGCTTTTGAACTGTGGTGTTGGAGAAGACTCTTGAGAGTCCCTTGGACAGTAAGATCAAATCAGTCAATCCTAAGGGAAATCAACCCTGAATATTCATTGGAAGGATTGATGCTAAAAGTGAAGTTCCAATACTTTGGCCACCTGATATAAGGAGTTGACCATTGGAAAAGACCCTGATGCTGGGAAAGATTGGAGGCAAAAGGAGAAGGGGGTGGCAAAGGATGAGATTGTTAGACAGCATCACCAACTCAATAAACATGAATTTGAGCAAACTCCATGAGATAGTGAAGGACAGAGAAGCCTGGAGTGCTGCAGTCCGTGGCCTCACAAAGTCAGACATGACTTAGCAACTAAACAACAACAAAATGTACACAGTTGTGCGAGACTCTAAGCATAGTTCCACTGGCTACCAGAATCAGATGATTTGAAGGCATCTCTTGAGCAGCAGTTTTTGTGACTGGGGCTCAGATGAGTATGTAAGCTCCTTTCTGAGTGATACATGAAAGCTGAGCAAAGCAGAAAGTAAGAACTAAGATGGTGTCCACAGTCTATGTTCTTTGAGAGCGGCTTTGTACCACTAGATGTATGCCAGACCTGAAGACTGCCCCTCAGGCTGAAGCCCCAGAACAAAGGAAGAGGCCTCTTTCACAGAAAGACCAGGAGGTGTGCCTCAGTATGCTGTCCTTGCTATGCACTTGGGGTTGTAGGCTGCCAAGAACTGCCTCTCCAATTGCCACAGTATTGTGGGGCCCCAAAATGCAAGGCCTAGCCACCAGGTAATCAGGGGCTACCCTCTGGGGCAACAGCCACAAAACCTGAGGCAGTTTGTTGTTTACTGCTGGTCCTTACTTGAAGATACAGGAAAAGTTATAGAGATAGTTAACAAATTGTTAAACAAGATGCAGAGCAGTGTAAGTGTTGGAAAACTTGGGTGGTTAGTCAGATGATGTGCAAGTTACTTGTTATGGAAAATTACTAGTCACGTTGGTAATTAAACATAAAATGAAATATTTGTCTTTCCCCACAGATAGATTGAGAAACACTGTCTTTGATAATAGTGGTTTGATTTAGGGATGCCACAAGCTAGTCTAAATATTTTGTCTATTTCTAAATAAAGTATTTAAAGAGTAAACAACATAATGAGAGAAGTTGGTGGAAGGAGGTAATCCAAATCTAAATATGATGTCTAAAACACAGATAGAAATGGGTTGTCTTAATAGGCATTTTTGAAGTCTTGTTAAAATTTTAATGTGCTATAAATAATATAACAATATTATTACATATTTGTTGAATATCTTTATGGCTCATTCAAAACAGAGTGCAGTTCTTTTTTACCTTATATGTGGAACTTATGAAAGATGAAAAGTAGATGGAGCACAAATACCATTCTTATGGATGGCCTGAAACTAAGTATATGCTATTAATTCTCTATAATCTTTATCTCAACTTAACACTGTGCCAAAATCTTTTATAACATTTCACTGCAAACATCTAAAAGGACAGGTCTTGAGTTTGTGGAAGAGATACATTCATTACAAAGATATGATGATGGCATCTGTATGTTTAGTACTTTAATAATAATAAATAATTTTTCCTATGTTATTCCATATGATTCTTACAAAACTTCTGCAATAGATGGATGCACTTAGATAATCAGCAGCAATTTTCATAATGTGAAATGTTTTCTATTAATTTTTATATTTTGAGATAATAAAATGCAAGACTGTACGTAATCTACCATAGATAAATATATAGATATATTTATAATGTAAATATTATATAAATAAATATTTATATATTTATTTATAGATAGATAAATATTAGATAAATAAATATATATATATAAATATATATAATATCCTTGCATGAAAGTTTACACAGGATAATTTCTCATTTCGAATGCAACACTGTATAACATGTTTAATAATTTAATAATAAAATAGTTTCAGCTTGAATGATGAATGTGGTATCTGCAGTCATTAAAATTCCAGCTTCTATGAATGATTCATAATTATGCTGGTAATTACTGAATTCCACCCTTCCCTGCTTCAAATAAAAGATACCATGGATCTTCTTAAATGACAAATTGTTCTACCATATTCCTATGCAATGAATTTCTGAAAACAGCTGTGATTGTTAACTCTCTTCTGATCATGTGGCTAAAAATTAATGATTTATGAAATACTGGCCTTGCTTCTTCATTTCATTATTAATTAATAATGTAGACCGAAAAGGCAAAAAAATAAAAAAACCTTTGATGTGCCAACTTTAGTGCTTTACAGATATCTGCATAACAAAAGTCTGTTATGTATGTAAACTGTATCTACTTGTAAAGGCTTAGGCACTGCAAGCCATTTGCCATTTCACTCTAGCTCTTTAACCCCTCTTCGAAAGTATTGCAATATATCCGGTTAATGAGGCTCATGCTGTTATGGGCTTCTGTTTGTGATTCCATTTGAAGTCAGAGAATTTCCCTGAAGAAACTGGGTTTTGATCCACATGTCCAAAAAAAAATGTATTTTGATAGTCTGAAAAAAATGTACTGAATATCTTTGTTAGAATTAAATATAGTGAAAATTTTAGTCCTATTTTAGTGTATTGGGCCACACAAAGTTAATTCATTTATAATTTTATATAAGATGATAGGCATTTGCATAGGAAAGTATTAAATGTAAATAAAGAACTGAAAATGAGAGCATTTTGAGATAAAGACAACTGAAGAAACACTCAAATTATTCCTTTTGGCCTGACTTTTCATTCCCATTTATTTCTTGCAAGATGATAATGAAATTAGTTGTAAAATATTTTCTGCTGAGGCTCTAGCCCTCAGGCAACTAAAATAAATGAAGGGATCTCTAGTAAAAGAAAAGATCTTCATCCTTGGGCCACAGAATTGAGATATATCTTATTTCCTCAGATCAGGTCATAATATTCAGGGTTTCATCATTTTGATTTTTTGGAAGATTGAGAACTAAAGCGTTATTCATACAGTTGGTGCCAGATAATGTGGCTCTGTATTTTAGAATATTTATAAAAACAAACAAATAATCCTACATCCATAAATCTTTTAAATGGATGACTGTATATTCTGCACACACATAAAAGGCAGTAGCTAGCCAGACTGAATGAGGAAACAGCCTGGAGTGAAGCAGGCTCACCATGAGTTAAAACAATTCATATTCTAGGACACTTACAGATACTTGCAAAAGGGATGCTCTGTTCGCTGGCAAGCAAGCAGCTCTCTGGGAATGGCTACAACAACACTTAGTGTGACCACAGCTGGCTTAACTACATTTAGCATTTACTTTTTGGGGACATTTTAATTTGTGTTAGTATTGCTAATTGATTAAATTGATTTTCTATGGAGAGAACATTCAGCACTACTCAGAAAGAATGTAAACTGTGCCTTTTCTTTATCCTCCTTTTAATAAAGTACAGCCTGGAGTAAGAGGTCTGCTATCCATTTTATTCAAGCATTAACTTTGTGATACTGACAGAGTAGAAAAATAGAGTGCAGTACATTCAGTGTAACTGAGGATATAGTAAATTATTGTTTAAAATTAAAAAAAATAGGTTTTTTTTTTTAGTAGGAGATGTTATCATTTTATAATTTTGTATACCCACTATATTGGTAGCTTCTATGAAATAAATCAAATAAAAAAGGGAAGAAATTTTCTTGCAGTCTCACTACCAAAGACTGAAATGAACTTTCCCTCTAAAAGCAGATGCTGCCTTCCATTCCTTCCTTGGAGCCTTTCTCCTCCCTTTCCCACCCTCCTCCTACACTTTCTCCTCCTCTTTCCTTTTTGCCTTTGTCTTCTCCTTTTTCAACTGAGACTTTCTCTTCCTCCTAGTATTACCAATATCTTTAATCCTAAATGAGCTTCTCTTGTGGCTTGGCTGGTAAAGAATCTGCCTGCAATGCAGGAGACCTGGGTTTGATCCCAGGGTCAGGAAGATCCCCTGGAGAAGGGAATGGCTACCCACTCCAGTATTCTGGCCTGGAGAATTCCATGGACTGTATCATCCATGGGGTCACAAAGTAATCAGACATGCTGAGTGACTTTTACTCCTAAGTATTCGTCCAGGTATGATTGATAGGCCCTAATTGTAAACACTTCAATTATTGTGGTGAGTCAAACAAACATAGGTTGATAACAAAATGTACTGTTTATCTAAAATTGTCATAAGATAGATAATCTTATTTACCAGATTTTTCAGACTTAGAGAATAATAACTTCTGTTAGTTTTGTTCATAAAAGTTAAGCAAAAGAAGAATCATTTCTCACATCTTAACCAGAAAAGGGATTTTCAGATAGAAGACCAAATTTGAGAAAACCAAAATGCATCTGAAAGATGCACTTATAATCTTATTAAGCACTGTAAGCCTATTATGGGTCAAACCAGTTTTCTCTTCAGAAAACTAAATAGCACACCTACACATTTAAGATAAAAAAGTAGAGTTGTCCATTAATTATTTATCATTGGTTTTTTTTTTTTTTTTTAGTTTTTTTTTTTTTTTTTTTAAAATTTTTTATTAGTTGGAGGCTAATTACTTCACAACATTTCAGTGGGTTTTGTCATACATTGATATGAATCAGCCATAGATTTACACGTATTCCCCATCCCGATCCCCCCTCCCACCTCCCTCTCCACCCGATTCCTCTGGGTCTTCCCAGTGCATCAGGCCGGAGCACTTGTCTCATGCATCCCACCTGGGCTGGTGATCTGTTTCACCATAGATAGTATACATGCTGTTCTTTTGAAACATCCCACCCTCACCTTCTCCCACAGAGTTCAAAAGTCTGTTCTGTATTTCTGTGTCTCTTTTTTGTTTTGCATATAGGGTTATCATTACCATCTTTCTTAATTCCATATATATGTGTTAGTATGCTGTAATGTTCTTTATCTTTCTGGCTTACTTCACTCTGTATAAGGGGCTCCAGTTTCATCCATCTCATTAGAACTGATTCAAATGAATTCTTTTTAACGCTGAGTAATATTCCATGGTGTATATGTACCACAGCTTCCTTATCCATTCATCTGCTGATGGGCATCTAGGTTGCTTCCATGTCCTGGCTATTATAAACAGTGCTGCGATGAACATTGGGGTGCATGTGTCTCTTTCAGATCTGGTTTCCTCAGTGTGTATGCCCAGAAGTGGGATTGCTGGGTCATATGGCAGTTCTATTTCCAGTTTTTTAAGAAATCTCCACACTGTTCTCCATAGCGGCTGTACTAGTTTGCATTCCCACCAACAGTGTAAGAGGGTTCCCTTTTCTCCACACCCTCTCCAGCATTTATTGCTTGTAGACTTTTGGATAGCAGCCATCCTGACTGGCGTGTAATGGTACCTCATTGTGGTTTTGATTTGCATTTCTCTAATAATGAGTGATGTTGAGCATCTTTTCATGTGTTTGTTAGCCATCTGTATGTCTTCTTTGGAGAAATGTCTGTTTAGTTCTTTGGCCCATTTTTGAATTGGGTCATTTATTTTTCTGGAATTGAGCTGCAGGAGTTGCTTGTATATTTTTGAGATGAATCCTTTGTCTGTTTCTTCATTTGCTATTATTTTCTCCCAATCTGAGGGCTGTCTTTTCACCTTACTTATAGTTTCCTTTGTAGTGCAAAAGCTTTTAAGTTTCATTAGGTCCCATTTGTTTAGTTTTGCTTTTATTTCCAATATTCTGGGAGGTGGGTCATAGAGGATCTCATTGGTTTTATAATAGGTAATTTGAAGCCCCATCTTCACAAAAGCACTTTAAAATGCTACTTGAAACAAAATTTCCTTAAATCTACAAATACTTTGTTTGACATGAATCGGTTCAGTTCAGTTCAGTCGCTCAGTCGTGTCTGACTCTTTGAGACCCCGTGAACCGCAGCAAGCCAGGCCTCCCTGTCCATCACCAACTCCTGGAGTCCACCCAAACTCACGTCCATTGAGTCAGTGATGCCATCCAGCCATCTCATCCTCTGTCGTCCCCTTCTTCTCCTGCCCTCAATCTTTCCCAGCATAAGGGTCTTTTCAAATGAGTCAGCTCCTTGCATCAGGTGGCCAAAGTATTGGAGCTTCAGCTTCAATATCAATCGTTCCAATGAACATCCAGGACTGATGTCCTTTAGGATGAACTGGTTGGATCTCCTTGCAGTCCTAGGGACTCTCAAGAGTCTTCAACACCACAGTTCAAAAGCATCAATTCTCTGGTGTTAAGCTTTCTTTATAGTCCAACTGTCACATCCATATATGACTACTGGAAAAATCATAGCCTTGACTAGACAGACCTTTGTTGACAAAGTAATGTCTCTGCTTTTTAATATGCCATCTAGGTTGGTGATAACTTTTCTTATAAGCAGTAAGCATCTTTTAATTTCATGGCTGCAGTCACCATCTTCAGTGATTTTGGAGCCCCCCAAAATTAAGTCAGCCACTGTTTCCCCATCTATTTGCCATGAAGTGATGGGACCAGATGCCATGATCTTAGTTTTCTGAATGTTGAGCTTTAAGCCAACTTTTCACTCTCCTCTTTCACTTTCATCAAGAGGCTCTTTAGTTCTTCTTCACTTTCTGACATAAGGGTGGTATCATCTACATATCTGAGGTTATTGATATTTCTCCTGGCAATCTTGATTCCAGATTGTGTTTCTTCCAGCCCAGCGTTTCTCATGATGTACTCTGCATATAAGCTAAATGACATGATATGAATACCTGGCCCCAAAAACATATATATATCTCTTAGGCAGATGATAGTCGGATAGACAGATAGATCCATATATGTACATGCATATGTATGTGTATAAATATATATACACACACACACACACACACACACACACACATATTAAGAAAACAGTTTTAACACTTTAAGATAATAGCTTTGTCTTTAGGATATTTAAAAAAAAGAATAATAGGATTAATTTTCCTTTGAAAACAATATAGATGTCCTTTCTCTACATAAATTTATGCTTATTGTAGCTAAAAGCTCCTTTCTATTTCCTCAGTCTATCTTAGATATTTTCTCCCCCTCCCCCCACAGAGACTTGTATTCAGCTCAAAGAATGATTTATCAATTAAAGTTACAGCTTATTATTAATTACTTTCATATCACTTCCAGGAGTGGGTATCAAAGACTGATAATTCATGCATCTAAAACCTTATAAAGAAAAAAGAAAAGAAAAAGAGTAGGTAGAGAAGGAGGAAGAAGGAAGAAAAAGGAAAAGGAAGAAAGGTAAAACGATTTGCGTAGTAAGCCATCTTCTCTGCCCTATGAAACAGGACAAATCATTGTTTATATTCTTTCCACTACTTGAGTTCCCATCACGTTAATATGTAAATGACGCTCCTTCTGGAGAGGAGAGCCCGAGGTAAATGTGATTGCTATTACTGTCATTTTGAAGGCACGTTACATGGAAGTCAATCTATCCTAAAATATTTTCCTGATCTAGTTTCTAAGATGTCAGAACTCTCAGAATGTGCTCAACAATTAAAGGTAATTTTAAAATCAGACAAAAACGTCAGTGGCATCTATGCTTTGCTCATTTTGAGACAAAGGCCTGTACAGAATGATAGCACTGTGTTGTCTTATGGGGATTACGGAGGAAGCTGTGTGATATAGAAAAATGAGTGTTAAAAAAAAATCACCTGTCTAGTCCATGACAGTTATTAAAACCCGACCGTGGCATGAATTTGTTATTATTTAGTCACTAAGCTGTGTCCTACTCTTTTGAGTCTCCATTTATTGTAGCCCACCAAGCTCCTCTGTCCATGGAATTTTCCATGCAAGAATACTGGAATGGGTTTCCATTCCCTTCTCTAGGGGATCTTCCCAATCTAGGAATTGAACCCAAGTCTCCTGCATTGTAGGAAGATTCTTTACCATCTGAGCCAACAGGGAAGCCCAACATGAGTTTACAAATTTATTTTTAATATCTTTGTGAAATAGAGTGAACCAGGTATATTTCTTACATGTTTAGATTGGAATGGTAGTGGCAATACACATTTCTTTACTACTAATCCAAGCTTTATGAGAAGTCTGTAGAGCATGTAATCTATTCTTGGCATAGAACTTGTGTTCCATATTCCACAGTACTGAGGAGACATGTAGAATGTCAGCCACACTAGAAGTCTTTGAAAGTGAATTCCCTATACCTACCCAGCTGCACATGCTTTCCTATGACAGTAGATCACTGAGAGAACAACTTTGCATGACTGCTTAAAAAACTCACTACAAAGTTTAAACTTCTTAAATGATTAGGAGAAACTGAGTGAAAGAATGGTGAATAGAGACATAACTGCTTCCCTATGAGGCTAGTAACCTTGTTTAAAAGATCACTACTAAAAGGAGTTCTAAGATTATTTGAGCAATAACTTTACCATTAAAGTATGTGTATAGACCCAAAGTGAATACTTTAAAAAAATAGTTTGGTGAGCTTTCTGCTTTAAGTTTATAAATAGGTTACTTTCCTTTTTATTTATACTCTGTACTTTGATAAAATAAGCCTTTAATCATTTTGGGAAAGTTTCCATAACACCACTTCTAAAAACTCAAAGGTTTATTGACATCTCCAGTGAAAAGTGCATTGCAAGACTAAGGAATTAAAAGAGGAAAATAAACATTTGTTTAAATACACTAAGAATATGCAAATGAAATATCATTTTAGGGAAAGAAATTATTAGTATGAAAGTATCTGATAGGTATACATTATAGGTGAGTATAATTATATCCAAATATTGTGCATGCATACTGCATTTGATATGTTGATCATAATCATCCTAAGTATTTTATCATATCCCCTCATTTTTGAAAGATTACATATTTTAATAATTTTGTTCTGACTCTCCAAACACTGTTATTTAAACAACAATAATATTTCCTGTAAGGTAATTTCTTAAAACAGTAGATAGTGAATACCAAAATGACCTTTTTAGGGTAAAAAAATACAGCCTGTGGTTATTGAATAAGAAGTGAATTTTAAGTGAAATGCTGCATAGCAAGTACATAATAATGTAACCCACAGATCCACGTGAAAAAAGACACTCAGTCTTCATTAGACCTTATCAGAGTAACTTGTTAGTGAATGAAACAGTCAATTTATGCTCACAGCTGTAAACTCTCATTTGTCTATCATGCTCTGTGTTTGCTCTGTGAACATCTGGAACAAAAATGAGAAAGTCTTTTTAAAACAATAAACATTTGAGTAGAAATCAGACAGCTTTTGAATAAAAACAAAATATTTCCTTGGAAATGTAGTTTCAAGCAATTCTAGCATATTCAGACACTAATGTCGATATGTCTCTTTAGATTTAGATGGTATTTAACATACATACTAATGACAATTTCATTAAAATCTGATTTCCTACACAAGTGGATTTTTAAATTCATTTCTGCAATTCAAAACTACTGTTTCCTGTTTGCATACGCGCAGTATCATTCAAAACCGCCATGTGTTCCATATAGTTTATTACATGCATGAAAAAACAAACATTTTTCAAATTACAGATATTTACAAGCAGGGAGAATAGAGCAGACCCATATTTGATATCATGAGCTCCAACATGTGCAGAGAATTCTGTAAGACGTATTCTGAGTAAAAGCGTCAGAACAGATAGGAGGTCAGATAATTTTTCGGGTAACACACACAGATCACATCTTCAGGAAAATAATCTTTCTTATTTCCTGCTTCACTATACTAATTAATCCACACTAATATTCAATATCCAAAGATTTTTCTCACCACATAAAAAATTAGTCATATAGGAGGGGCATCTCACACGCTAGTAAAGTAATGCTCAAAATTCTCCAAGCCAGGCTTCAACAGTATGTGAACTGTGAACTTCCAGATGTTCAAGGTGGATTTAGAAAAGTCAGAGAAACCAGAGATCAAATTGCCAACATCCGTTGAATTATTGAAAAAGAAAGAGAGTTATAGAAAAACATCTATTTCTGCTTTATGGACTATGCCAAAGTCTTTGACTGTATGAATCACCACAAACTGTGGAAAATTCTTAAAGAGATGGGAATACCATACCACCTGACCTGCCTCTTGAGAAATCTGTGTACGGGTCAGGAAGCAACAGTTAGAACTGGACATGGAACAACAGACCTGTTCCAAATCGGGAAAGGAGTCTGTCAAGGCTGGATATTGTCACCCTGCTCATTTAACTTATATGCAGAGTACACCATGAGAAACGCTGGGCTGGAAGAAGCACAAGCTGGAATCAAGATTGCCGGGAGAAATATGAATAACCTCATATATGCAGATGACACCTCCCTTATGGCAGAAATGAAGAAGAACTAAAGAGCTTTTTGACGAAAGTGAAAGAGCAGAGGAAAAATTTGGCTTAAAGCTCAACATTCAGAAAACAATGATCATGGCATATGGCCCCATCACTTCATGGCAAATAGATGGGGAAAGAGTGGAAACAGTGACAGACTTTATTTTTTGTCTCCAAAATCACTGCAGATGGTGACTGCAGCCATGAAATTAAAAGATGCTTACTGCTTGGAAGAAAAGTTATGACCAACCTATATGGTATATTAAAAAGCAGAGACATTACTTTGCCAACAAGGGTTTATCTAGTCAAAGCTATGGATTTTCCAGTAGTCATATATGGATGTGAGAGTTGGACTATAAAGAATGCTGAGTGCTGAAGAATTGGTGTTTTTGAACTGTGGTGTTGGGGAAGACTCTTGAGTCCTTCGGACTACAAGGAGATCCAACCTGTCTACCTAAAGGAAATCAGTCCTGAATATTCATTGGAAGGACTGATGTTGAAGCTGAAGCTCCAATACTTTGGCCACCTGATGCGAAGAACTGATTCATTTGAAAAGACCCTGATGCTGGGAAAGATTGAAGGTGGGAGAAGGGGACAACAAAAGATGAGATGGCTGGATGGCATCACGGACTCAGTGGACATGAGTCTGAGCAAACTCCGGGAGTTGGTGATGGACAGGGAGGCCTGGTGTGCTGCAGTCCATGGGGTCGCGGAGTCAGACACGATTGAGTGACTGAACTAACTGACTGAAGAGGGGATTGCCTCAACTTCACTACGGTACTGCAGTCAGTATAGTAGTCTTACAGTAACTGATCCCTTTACAGAAAACATATAAATACAATAGTTCCCAGCATTATGATGTCACAGCACCTATAAATACAAGGTGAAGAGAAATACATCCTTGTAAATTGAGATTTTATAGTTCTCTTGTGGATATCTTCCAGCTGAATATCTATAATTCTTCTTTGACAGAGTAGTTAGAAATCCACGATAGCTATCAGGTATTACAGAAAGTTCCAGATATCCTAATCCATGTGATACACTGCTGATGAGCTATCTGACCTAATCTTTATATGCATTTATATGCCGAGCAAACTTCCAAACTATTATTGGTTAATGCAAGTTAACAAAGACAACAAACCTGACTCAGTAATCTCACTAGGTGGTTACTACCATTCAGATATGCAGTAGTCTTACACTTACTTATATACAGTTATAAATAGCAATTCAAATTGAAGTTTGTCTTCAGAATAAAAAGAGAAAATGATGGAGTCTGAAAATATGGCTACTAGTAGATTCTTTATCATCATTTGAAGCAAATTCATGTGGTATATACAGCCACTATATCTACATTCTAATTGGCATCAATAATTTTTGCTTTATCCATCTGCCCATCTGAAATTTTGCTTTTTATGATAACCATTTCTGGTTTTGAAATGTCACATTAATAATCTGATTATATCTTTAAAATGTCAATCAGCAAAATTTCATAATTTTTACTGTACATTACCTATCACCCTTTTGCATTATAAATATATAGTGTAACCATATTAAAGGCCATTTCCACAGTAACCTGTTCAGGCTCATGAGTGATCCATGGATGTCTGCTACTGTAAATATGCCATTGTATCTCTCACTCCTGTTGGCATTTGGCTATAAAATGTTTGTTTGGCACACATTACCAGTTAATCTTAGGTTTTAAAGAAACAACTCTTAAACTAATGCTAAAAATATAGGTGGCAGCTTATACTATTTACAGAAACTTGAGGATTTAGGAAACAAGTTTTGCATTATAAGGGGTTTAAAATATCTTATTTGACTGTTATAGAATTTGTTGCTGCTCAGTCACTAAGTCATGTATGATTCTTTGCAACGCCGTGGACTGCAGCATGCCAGGTACCTCTGTCCTCCCGAATTCATGTCCACTGAGTTGGTGATGATATCTAACTTCCTCATCCTCTGCTGTACCCTTCTGCTTTTGCCTTCAATCTTTCTAGCATCAGGGTCTTTTCCAATGAGTCGACTCTTCAAATCAGATAGCCAAAGCATTGGAGCTTCAGCTTCAGCATTAGTGTTTTCAATGAATACTGAGGGTTAATTTCCTTGAAGATTGATTGGTTTGATCTCCTTGTAGTCCAAGGGACTCTCAAGAGTCTTCTTTAGCACCACAATTTGAAAGCATCAGTTCTTCAGTGCTCAGAATTATTTATTGTCCAACTTCCACATCCACAGATGACTACTGGAAAAACCATAGCTTTGACTATGTGGACCTTTGTCAGAAAAGCGATGTCTCTGCATTTTAGTATGCTGACTAGGTTTGTCATGGCTTTCCTTCCAAAGAGCAACTGTCTTTTAATTTAATCACTGCAGTCACCATCTGCAGTGATTTTGAAGCCCAAGAAAATAAAATCTGTTACTGCGTTCACTTTTTCCCCATCTATTTGCCGTGAAGTGATGGGATCAGATGCCATGATCTTAGTTTGTGAATGCTGTATTTTAAGACAGCTTTTTCACTCTCCTCTTTTACCTTCATCAAGAGCCTCTTTAGTTACCCTGCACTATCTGCTTTAGAGTGGTGTCATCTGCACATATGAGGCTGTTGATATTTCTCCTGGAATCTTGATCCCACCTTGTGATTCATCTAGCCTGGTATATTTTATGATGTACTCTGCGTATAGGTTAAATAAAGTCTTCACATAATCCTTTCTCAATTTTGAACCAGCCCATTGTTCCATGTCTTGTTCTAATTAGTGTTTCTTCACCCAGACACAGGTTTCTCAAGAGACAGGTAAGGGGGTCTGATACTCCCATTCCTTTAAGAATTTTCCACGGTTTGTTGTGATCCACATAAAAGCTTTATCACACTCAATGAAGAAGAAGTTGGTATTTTTTTGAGTTCCCTTGCTTTCTCCACAATCCAAGAATTGTTGGCAATTTGATTGCTGGTTCCTCTGCCTTTTCTAAATTCAGATGTACAAGTCAGATTTGTTCACAGTAATGCTTCCTAAGGCCCACTTGACTTCACACCCCAGGATTTCTGGCTCTAATTAAGTGATCACATCATTGTGGTTATCTGGGTCGTTAAGACCTTTTATGTATAGCTTTTCTGTGTATTCTTGTAACTTCTTAATCTCTTCTCTTTCTGTTAGATCTTTATTGTTTCTATCCTTTATTTTTCCCATCCCTACATGAAATGTTCCCTTGATATTTCTAATTTTCTTGAAGCGATCTCTAGCCTTTCCCATACTATCATCTGCAATTTCTTTGCCTTGTTCATTTAAGAAGACCTTCTTTTCTCTCCTTGCTTTTCTCTTGAACTCTGCGTTCAGTTGGATATATCATTCCTTTTCTCCCTTGCCTTTTACTTCTCTTTCTGCAGTTATTTGTAAAACCTCCTCAGACAACCACTTTGCTTTCTTTCATTTCTTTTTCTTGGGGATTGTTTTGTTCACTGCCTTCTGTACAATGTTGTGGACCTCTTTTCATAGTTCTTCAGGCACTCTGTCCACCAGATCTAACACCTTGAACTATTTGTCACCTCCACTGTAAAATCATAAGGTATTTGATTTAGGTCATACCTGAATGGCCTCGTGGTTTTCCCTACTTTTCTCAGTTTAAGCCTGAATTTTTCAAAGAAGAGTTCATGGTCTGAGCGACAGCCAGCTCTAGGTCTTCTTTCTCCTGACCACATATTTCCATCTTTAGCTTCAAAGAACATAATCTGATTTCAGTATTAACCATCTGGTGATGTCCATGTGTACATTCATCTTTCAGGTTGTTGGAAAATGGTGTTTGTTATAACCAGCATATTCTCTTGACAAAACTGTTTGTCTTTGCCCTCCTTCATTTTGTACTCCAAGGCCAAACTTATCTGTTATTCCAGGTATCTCTTGACTTCCTACTTTTGCATTCCAAACCCCTATGATGAAAAGGACATTTTTTTTAGTGTTCTAGATGGTGTTGTAGGTCTTCATAAAATCAGTTAAATTTCAGCTTGTTCAACTTCAGTGGTTGGGGCATAGACTTAGATTACTGTAATGTTGAACGGTTTGCCTTAGAAACAAACCAAAATCTTTCTCTTGTTTTTGAGGCTGCACCCACGTACTGCATTTCAGAGTCTTATGTTGACTATGAGCGGTGTTCCTTTTCTTCTAAGGGATTCTTGCCCACAGTAGTAGATACAATAGCGACCTGAATTAAATTTGCCCATTCCTGTCCATTTCAGTTCACTGATTCCTAAAATGTCGATGTTTCAATCTTGCCATCTCTTCTTGACCACATTCAACTTTGATTCATGAACCTAACGTTCCAGGTTCCTATGCAGTATTGCTCTTTACAGCCTTAGACTTTTCTTCCACCACCAGACACATCCACAACTGAGCATCATTTCTGCTTTGGCCCAGCCACTTCATCTTTTGGGAGCTCTTAGTAATTGCACTCAGCTCTTTCCCAGTAGCATATTGCAAACCTTCTGATCTGGGGAGCTCACCTTCCGATGTCCTATCTTTTTGCCTTTTCATACCATTCATGGTTCTCTCGTCTTCCCGGGTGGCTCAGAGGTTAAAGAGTCTGCCTGCAATGTGGGAGACCCAGGTTCAATCCCTGGGTCGGGAAGATCCCCTGGAGAAGGAAATGGCAACACACTCCAGTATTCTCGTCTGGAGAATCCCATGGACGGAGGAACCTGGTAGGCTACAGTCCCTGGGGTCCCAAAGAGTCAGACATGACTGAGCAACTTCACTTTCACGGTTCTCTTGGCAAGAACTGGAGTGGGTTGCCATTCTCTCCTCCTCAGTTGAGTTCTGTAACTCAGTCATGTCCAACTCTTTGTGACCCCATGGATGGCAGCATGTCAGGCTTCCCTGTACATCATGAACTCCTGGAGCTTGCTCAAACTCATATCCATCAAGTTGGTGATGCCATCCAACCATCTTATCCTCTGTCATCCCCTTCTTCTTCTGCCTTCAATCTTTCCCAGCATCAGGGTCTTTTCCAGTGAGTCAGTTCTTCACATCAGATGGCAAAGTGTTGGAGCTTCAGCCTCAGCATCAGTCCTTCCAATTCCCTCCTCTTATGGACCACATTTTGTCAGAACTCTTCACTATGACCCTTCTCTATTAGGTGTCCCTGCATGACATGGCTTATAACTTCACTGAATTATGCAAGCCCCTTCCCCATGGCAAGGCTGTGATCCACAAAGGGGCAATTACAGTATAGAGGTGAATTTTAATCCATTTCACAGGATAATGATAGACTTTAAATTGTGTGTGTGTGAGAGAGAGACACACACACAGTTGCTAAATTTCTCGCATCCAATATCTCATACATACTCATTCATTTTCTTTGCTTCTAAACAATACTTTTCAATTACATTTTGTTATAGAAATTAACACTTTAAAAACAAGCAAGACTAATTTTACAGTCTCTTGGGTCCAGGTTTTCCCCTCTGAGGAAAATTCCAGTTGCTGTTTATAATTGTGGGTGAGTAAATATAAAAATTATTGCATACCTGAGAGGTAGTGATTACTCAGTGAGGTAACTGGGTCAGGTTTATTATCTTCTTGATCACACTTGCATTTACTAACCTCATTAGCCTTAAACATCTTTAATAAAGGTGGTGTTGGACAGGTATTTGGTATAACAGAAAAAAAAAATAATGGTTTGCATTTCAGAGTTTATGATCAGTGTCTCTGTGTGTATTATGGTGGTAAGTCAAAATATCAATTCCTCTGAAGACAGTAGAGGTTTGAGGCATTGTTATTAATTACTCATTGTCCTTTCATGTTAACCATTGATTCTATGTCAATCCCCTTTTCATTTCTGTATTACCTATATCACTTCCCATCATCTTTTCCTCTTTATCCCTGTATGGTTTGTCAAAAGCCAACGAATTTCCATTTTTACAATATGGAGAGGCACCTAAAATGAGTTTTAAATAAACTTTAAATTGTGGGAGAGGCATAGTACCTAGCTACTATGATGAATCATGAGTAGTTTTCACAGCAAGGAGAAGTATAACAGAGGGTTTAAAGTATTTCCCTCTGATTTTCACATTGTTACTTTTTGTATTCATTTCTTATTTCTATATGCTCATTTTCATATTTTTATATAATCAGTATAGCATCTAATGTTTAGTCTTATTGCCTTAACTTCAGGAGACAAAAATGTAGACATGCAGACAAACAGGATTTTCATTTAAATTTTTTAGGAAGGGAACTGACACACTTTGAGTGTCCTCTTTGCCTATAGATGCTTTAGATAACTTATTTCATTTATAGATGTAAAACTGAGATTTATTGATATTAAGAGGCTTGCCAATTTCACCACTTCTTAGATGATACTGTTCTTTTCCTTATATTTGTCCCACTAATTTTATTACTCTGCTGGTATATTTTTTATATTCTAATAATTGCTTTTATTGTTTTGTATTTTTTAACATGGAGACTTCTAATATACACCAAAGAATGACAGTATAATGAGATTACATCTAATTTCACCCAACATCAAGGACTATTAATTCATAACCATAGCTTCCTTTGCTACTCCTAGATTATTTTGAAGCCAACTTTAGACATTTTATCCACACATAATTCAGTATATATGTCTAAAAAATGAAATCTATATTTTAAACAAAAGTAAAATACCATAAAAATAAGTATAATATAACAATAATTATTTCAAATATTCAGTCAGTGGACAAATTCTCAGCTGTCTCATAAATATATAATTTTATAATTATGTTGCCTCAAAATCCAAAGATGTTCTACACATTATGTTTGGTTAATATTGTTTTTAACATTCTTTTAGTCCATACATTTATCTTCTATGTTTTCCTTTTTTTAACTAGAAATTAAATTGTTGAGGATATTATATTAATTTTTTCTATAAAATTTTTTAGGATTTTGTTGATTTTTTTCTTTACATTGTAGTTTAAATGTAGTTTTTGGCTTTCCATATTTCCCTGTATATACAGAGAACTGAACAGACTCTAGTTTCAATTCTTTTAAGAAAAGCATTGGCCATATTATGTTCTTCTACTATTAAACACATAATGTCAGCTTGACGCTTTTATTTTAAATTTTATTTACATATAGGGTGGGATGTTCTAAGAGAATATCACTGAAACAAGTATACTATCAAGGGTGAAACAGACCACCAGCCCAGCTTGGATGCATGAGACAAGTGCTCGGGGCTGGTGCACTGGGAAGACCCAGAGGGATGGGATGGAGAGGGAGGTGGGAGGGGGATCGATCGGGATGGGGAACACATGTAAATCCAGGGCTGATTCATGTCAGTGTATGGCAAAAACCACTACAATACTGTAAAGTAACTAGCCTCCAACTAATAAAAATGAATGAAAAAAAATAATAAATTTTATTTAGTAAATTGTGAGTTTGTTTTATTTTGGGGGGCAGCACAAATCAGACCAGCTTGAGCAAAATCCTCTAGAGCATCAGGATCAAGACCAAAAGCCACAGCTCAACTAGAGGGCCTGATCCCAAGACCTGCCCCACAGAGCACCTCTGTCTCCTCTCTCTTACCGTCTGGGCCCAGCGCAACCTGGTCACAGGTTCCAAGGTCTGTGTGACTCGGAATACCCATTTCCCTGCCAGACACTCTGATACTACATTACTTCTTTCCATCCATGTCCAAGTGACTTGAAAAGTCACTAGGAAGATGTTAGCCTTAGGGGACTGAAGACAGTGTCCCTTGTCTTGCAAATGGTTTACAGGTTTTTTTCAACTAGAAGCAAGATGAAAAAATAGAGGTAGGCCTGCAAGGCGGACTCAAAAGTTCTGTTTGTTCTGATAAGGAAGGAATGTTGTCTGTTTGAAAGTAAAATAGAGAGAGAGAGAAGATAATTCTATTGCATTTTCTCTTTTAATTATAAGATATCTTTGAACACTTTAAACATATGTATCATACCATTCTGTGTGCAAGAAGTTATTTTCAAAATGTTAGAAAAGCAGTAATTAAGTAATTCTGCAAAATAAAATGGAATAAGCTTTAAAAAAAATTTCATCGCCATATAGTTGATTTACTATGCAGGGTTAGTTTCAGAAGTACAGCAAATTTAGTCAGTTATACATATACATATATCCTCTCTTTTTTAGATCTCCCCCACCCGCCATAGGGGCCATTTCAGAGTACTGAGTAAGTAAAGTCCCCTGTTCTCTACAGTAGGTCCTTATTAGCTATCCATTTTATATATAGTAGTGTAAATATGTCACTCTCCATCTCCCAATTTATTCCAGCTATTACCCCCTGGTAACCATAGTTCATTTTCTACATCTATAATTCTGTCTGACACTAAGTTCATTTGTTTCTAATCCTTTTAGATTCTACATATAAGTGATATCATATGATATTTTTTTTCTCTGACTTACTTTATTCAGTAAGTAAGCTAGGCTGGATGAAGCACAAGCTGGAATCAAGATTGTTGGGAGAAATATCAATAACCTTACATATGTAGATGACACCACCCTTACGGCAGAAAGTGAAGAAGAACTAAAGAGCCTCTTGATAGAAGTAAAAGAAGAGAGTGAAAAGTTGGCTTAAAACTCCATTCAGAAAACTAAGATCATGGCATCCAGTCCCATCACTTCATGGCAAATAGATGAGAAAACAGTGGAAACAATGGCAGACTTTATTTTTTGGGGCTCCAAAATCACTGAAGATGGTGACTGCAGCCATGAAATTAAAAGACACTTACTCCCTGGAAGAAAAGTTATGACCAACCTATATGGCATATTAAAAAGCAGAGACATTACTTTGCCAACAAAGGTCAGTCTAGTCAAGGCTATGGTTATTTTCAGTAGTCATGTATGGATGTGAGAGTTGGACTATAAAGAAAGCTGAGCACCAAAGAATTGATGCTTTTGAACTGTGATGTTGAAGACTCTCGAGAGTCCCTTGGACTGCAAGGAGATCCAACCAGTCCATCCTAAAGGATATCAGTCCTGGGTATGCATTGGAAGGACTGATGTTGAAGCTGAAACTCCAATACTGTGGCAACCTGATTCAAAGAGCTGATTCATTTGAAAAGACTTTGATGCTGGGAAAGATTGAAGGCAGAAGAAGGGGATGACAAAGGATGAGATGGTTGGATGGCATCACTCACTCACTGGTCATGAGTTTGGGTAAACTCTGGGAATTGGTGATGGACAGAGAGGCCTGGCATGTTGTGGTTCATGGGGTCGCAAAGAGTTGAACACAACTGAGCGACTGAACTGAACTGACTTCACTCAGTACGATTGTACCTAGGTCCATCCATGTTATTGCAAATGACATTATTTGCTTTTTCTTTTTTCATGGCTGAGTAATATTCCATTATGGGCTTCTCCGGTGACTCAGTGGTAAAGAATCCACCTGCAATACAGGAGACTAGCAGGAGACATGGCTTTGATCCCTGGGTCAGGAAGATCCCTTGGAGAAGGAAATGGCAAATTACTCCAGTATTCTTGCCTGGAAATGCCTATCTACAGAGTAGCCTTATAGTCCATGGAGTCACAAAGAATCAGACATGACTGAGCAACTAAAGGACACCATCAGATATTCCACTGTATAAATGTACCACATGTTCTTTATCCATTTCACTGTTGTTGATGAACATTTAGGTTACTTCCATGTTCTCACTATTGTAAATAGTGTTGCAGTGAGAACTGGAGCACGTGTACCTTTTCAAATTACAGTTTTCTCTGGATATATTCCCAGGGCTGAGATAGCTGGATCATGTACATGGTAGCTTTACTGTTAATTTTTTAGCAATCCTCCATACTGTTCTCCACAGTGGTGGTACAAGTTTACATTCGCACTAACGGTGTAGGAGGTTTCCCTTTTCTCCACACTTTCTCCAACATTTATTGTTTGTAAATTTTTTGATGATAGCCAGTCAGTTGTGAAGTGATGCCTCCTTGTAGTTTTGACTTGCATTTTACTAATATTTAGTGATCTTGAGGACCTTTTAATGTGCTCTTTAGCCATCTGTACATCTTCTTTGGAGAAATGTCTATTCAGATAGTCTGTCCATTTTTGGATTGGGCTGTTTGTTTTCTTTTATTTTTTGATATTGAGCAGCATGAGCTCTTAGTGTATTTTGGAGATTAATCCCTGTCCGTTACTTCATTTCCAATATTTTCTTCCATTCTGAGAGTTGTCTTTCCATTTTGCTTGTTTTCCTTTGCTGCACAAAAGTTCTTGAGTTTAATTTGTCCCATTTGTTTTGTTGTTGTTGTTGTTGATGATGATGATGTTGTTTGTTTTATATCTCTCTTTATTAAACTTTATAATTTGTATTGGTGTTCAGTTGAGTTCAGTTCAGTTGCTCAGTCGTGTCCGACTCTTTGTGACCCCATGAATTGCAGCACACCAGGCCTCCCTGTCCATCACCAACTCCCAGAGTTTACTCAAACTCATGCCCATCGAGTCGGTGATGCCATCCCGCCATCTCATCCTCTGTCGTCCCCTTCTCCTCGTGCCCCCAATCCCTCCCAGCATCAGGGTCTTTTCCAATGAGTCAGCTCTTCGCATGAGGTGACCAAAGTATTGGGAGTTTCAGCTTCAGCATCAGTCCTTCCAATGAACACCCAGGACTGATTTCCTTCAGGATGGACTGGTTGGATCTCCTTGCAGTCCAAGGGACTCTCAAGAGTTTTCTCCAAAGTATTGGGGCATAGCACATAATAAAAAATGTGATGATTTCAGGTGGACAGCAAAGGGACTCAACCATACCTATACATGTATCTATTCTTCCCCAGAATTCCCCTCCCATCTAGGCTTCCACATACCATTGAGCAGGTCTGTATTGATTATCCAATTTTTTTTTTGTCAAGACATAACTATGAAAAACACAAGAAGAAATATTTTCTTATGTGTATTTCCAGTATTAGTTGATCTCAGTCACTCGTGCCAGGTACTTGGGAATCAGTCTAGCTAATCCTCCTTTCCCTACACTCAGTCATCAGGTACCATTGATTTCACTTCCAAAATGTTTCATAATTCTTTTCCCACCATTTCATTCATTCTGTCATCTTACCAATCTATTATTTCCACCACTTTTATAGCCCCCCACATTAATTGATTAGAATATACAAAACATTGAGTGTGGATTTTTTTTTTAGTTAGGAAATGAAGAGGAACTCAAGCGGCAGCCTCCCACTTTTAAATTGACTTCCATATTGCACCCAGACTTGTCAGTCTAAAATACAATTAGTGCAATCACTTATTACCATAGACCCCTAATGATTACTCTTCCCAACGAAATGATGCTCAAGTCTTCTGGAATCACTCTCTCTATCTGTGCTGATTCCTTGTGTCCTGAGACTGCCGGCCTTGTAGACACTTTTGGTTCCTCTCAGGCACAACCTGAGACTTTTTGTTTGTTTGTTTGTTTGCATTTCTACTCTAGAGACATCTCCTGAGTCACAATAGTCTCCTTAAGTCTGTGTATTGGTAAAGTCAGGAAGCATGAAAATAGTTAATGCTCTCAGAATTAGTCTTCAATTAATGAGGGCAAGGGAGTGTAAAATTTGGTCTATACCCCTGTAATCTGGTGGTGCAATTTTAAGGTCCTTTTTACACAAATCCTCAGGGGATTCAAAGTACAATGGAGCCCTAGTTGTCCACTGCAGAGAGGAGATCAAAATGGTCCTTTTGACTTTTCTTCCCTCTTCATGCCATCCTTTCCTCCTGGTCTCCTCACCCTGAAATCAGTTCTGTCCATCTCACCTCTCTCTCTGTATTGATATGTAGGTTTTGCTTTGAAGAGAACTGAAACTAAAGTAACAGAATATGTCAATAGGTACATTGCCAGAGAGCAAACATTTGTTCCTCCTCTCTGATTATCCTGCTAATTAAGGGAAGGTAACCATTGCTGGCCAAAAATTAAATTAAGGGCTTACTAGAAAATATTTACAGCTATCAAGGTATAAACTTTTACACAAGGGAAGTTTGGTGATTATCTACTTAAACTTTTAAAATATTCTATGAATGAGAAAACTGAGAAAAAAAGTTAATTGATTCCTCTACAATTATAGACTAGGTACAGAAGATCAGATATGTGAGTCAATATTATGTCTCCTATATCAAAACAGTTTTGAGAAATTAAATAAATGAAATAATAAATGAATTAAGGAAAAATAATAAGCAGAAAAAAACATTCAATTGCTCCAATGACTTTCTAATAATATTGCTCTCAGCATAAATCCTTATTGTCCTTATTGCAAAATTCTACTTAAATTGAACAAAGTAGGGAAAACCACTAGACAATTCAGGTATGAGCTAAATCAAATCACTTTCATTATACAGGGGACATGACAAATAGATTCAAAGCACTAGATCTGATAGACAGAGTGAGTAAAGAACTATGGACAGAGGTTCGTAACATTGTATAGGAGGCAGTGATCAAGATGATCCCCAAGAAAAAGAAATGCAAAAATGTAAAACGGTTGATAGAGGAGGCCTTACAAATAGCTGTGAAAAGAAGAGAAGTGAAAGACAAAAGAGAAAAGGGAAGATATACCTCTCTGAATGCAGAGATCCAAAGAATAGCAAGGAGAGATAAGAAAACCTTCCTCAGGGATCAATGCAAAGAAATAGAGGAAAACAATAGAGTGGGAAAGACTAGAGATCTCTTCAAGAGAATTAGAGATACCAAGGGAACATTTCATGCAAAGATGGGCACAATAAAGAATAGAAATGGTTTGTACCTAACAGAAGCAGAAGATGTTAAGAAAAGGTGACAAGAATACACAGAAGAAATATTAAAAAAAATGATCTTCATGACCCAGATAATCACTCTCCTAGAGCCAGACATCTTGGAATGTGAAGTTAAGTGGGCCTTAGGAAGCATCACTATGAACAAAGCTAGTGGAGGTGATGGAATTCCAGTTGAGTTATTTCAAATCCTAAAATATGATGCTATGAAAATGCTGCATATAGCAAGCAAATTTGGAAAACTCAGCAGTGGCCACAGGACTGGAAAGGTCAGTTTTCATTTCAATCCCAAAGAAAGGCAATGACAAAGAATGCTTGAACTACTGCACAATTGCATTCATCTCACATGCTAGCAAAGTAATGCTCAAAATTCTTCAAACCAGGCTTCAACAGTATGTGAAATGAGAAATTCCAGATGTTAAGGCTAGATTAGAAAAGGCAGAGGAACTGGAGATCAAATTGCAACATCCATTGGATCATCTAAAAAGCAAGAGAGTTCCAGAAAAAAACATCTATTTCTGCTTTATTGACTGGGCTAAAGCCTTTGATTGTGTGGGTCACAACAAACTGTGGGAAATTCTTAGAGATGGGAATACCAGGCCACTTGACCTGCCTCCTGAGAAATCTGTATGTAGATTAAGACAAACAGTTAGAACTAGACATGGAACAATGGACTAGCTCCCAATAGGGAAAGGAGTAGGTCAAGGCTGTATATTGTCACCCTGTTTATTTAACTTATATGCAGAGTACATCATGTGAAATGCCAGGCTGGATAAAGCACAAGCTGGAATCACGATTGCCAGGAGAAACATCAATAGCCTCAGATATGCAGATGACACCACTCTCATGGCAGACAATGAAGAGGAACTAAAGAGCCTCTTGATGAAAGTGAAAGAGGAGAGTGAAAAAGCTGGCTTTAAATTCAACATTCAAAAAATAAAGATCATGACATCTGGTCCCATCACTTCATGGCAAATAGATGGAGAAACAGTGGAAACAGTAACAAACCTTATTTTTTGGGCTCCCAAATCACTGCAGATGGTGACTGCAGCCATGAAATTAAAAGACACTTACTCCTTGAAAGTAAAGTTATGACCAGCCTAGACAGAATATTAAAAAGCAGAGACATTACTTTGCCAACAAGGGTCCATCTACTCAAAGCTATGGTTTTTCCAGTAGTCATATATGGATGTGAGAGTTGGACTGTAAAGAAAGCTGATCACTGAAGAATTGATGCTTTTGAACTGTGGTGTTAGAGAAGACTCTTGAGAGTCCCTTGGACTACAAGGAGATCCAACCAGTCCATCCTAAAGGAAATCAGTCCTGAATATTCATTTGAAGGACTGATATTGAAGCTGAAACTCCAATACACTGGCCACTTGATGAGATGAACTGACTGATTGGAAAAAAAAAAAAAAAAACTGATCCTGATGCTGGGAAAGATTGAAGATGGGAGGGGAAGGGGACTGCAGAGGATGAGATGGTTGGATGGCATCACTGACTCCGTGGACGTGAGTTTAAGTAAGCTCCAGGAGTTGTTGATGTACAGGAAAGCCTGGCGTGCTATAGTTCATGCGGTCACAAAGAACCAGCGATGAGTAAGCTACTGAATTGAACTTAGTCATGCAGTGTCCAATAAGACATTTTTGTCTTATACATTTTCAAGCTGTCTTCATATAAAATTCTTTACTTTCCAATCCTCTATTAGAATCCTTCCACTCTTTTGAAGAGAACATCCTGCTAACATTTTAGAAACATTCCCATATGTTCTTCTGCTTGTCTCATTTCTGTCTTCACCTAGCTTATTCTTCATAACTTATAGATTTGAATTTCAATATTCTTTCTGCACAGAATCCTTTCCTGACCATATGGATTAAGTTATTCTGAAACAAAGTTCTTCATAGCACTCAAGTACTTAGGAGTCATTCATAAGTATTTACTGAGTCCTTAACCTATGCCCAGTTCTACTCCAAGGCTGTTGTGAATACAGAATACAAAACCATCTCTCAACTCAAGTAGGTTACATTATGCTATGTAGTTTATTAAGGTGTGTCTTTTTGCAAGACTCTAAGCCCTAGTAAACGAGATCATGTCTATACTGCTAACCACATAAGAGGTTGCTCAAAAAACAGTTGCTGAACTTTGTTGATAAGCATAAAATCTTGAAAATATGGGCAAGCATCAGCAGCATTTATATTTTGCAAGCTCTTTTTATCTCTTGAGTTTATATAAATGCACACAATTAAAGATACACATATGTAAAATATTTGAGGTAATATCACAAACGAGGTACTGCATGGGTGGATGGAGAACTAAATTATTGAGGCTTATATTTTTTTAGCAGGTGTCATCCTTAACATGGTCTAACAATGAGTTGTGATCTAGGTTTAGTTGAGTAGCCACTATGTTAGAACATAGGTATAAACGTATATGTGTATGTGGGAAAGGGGAGTCATGGAGATTCTGCTGCAATACTCTGATATCTAATACCACCCTATGACCACAGATTCCTCTCATTACTTTTAAACAATTGCTCTTCTTTCCTTCGGTGTTTTTGATGATTATAATTTCTGGTATGAGATAGCATCAAGTTTATGTGGGAAAAGCCATTTTTAGATGGTAAATGGAAGATGTAGCTTACAGGAATGACAACTGGCTGAGAAGTAAATTATATTACTCGGAAGCAAATACAATAGTGAAGCATTTTAACATTGCTTTTTTTTTTTTTTTTCTAGAAGCAATATTTTAGCACAATAATTAAGCCTGGCCGCAATAACTTACTCTGAAATTTCATCTGAGTCATTGTTTGGTTCAGCCAGTAGCTTCTTTTATCTCACATACTCTTAGCAAAAACAAAACAAAAACATAATTTAAAAAGAAAGTTACCTAAGTTTGCTCCACTTTGTATCCTTAGGCTATAAGGAAAGAAGTTAGGCTTATCAGAGTTTCACAGGCATCCTGGGAATTGGCCTATTTTGCAACACTGAATCTGTCCTTTCATGAAGAGTGCTCTCCTATATAGAAGCAGCTGCTGGGTCATTCTCCCGAGTCCCAGCAGCAATCCGTAAGCTTCCATTTGGTCACAAGCAATACCCTGACAAATAGAGTTTTCTCATCTGTGGGCCACTTCTCCTGGGGCTGTGGACCCTGAGAGGTCCTGCCATTCCCAATGCTCCTAAACAGCTCTGGCTGAGCCACGCTTCGTGGAGGAGCCACACTCCTTCTTGGGGAGCAGACTTGGATGTTGCTGCTCTTGCAACACGGCCTCAACTCCTAAATCCTGTGTGGCTGCTTTAGCTGTCTGTGTTAAATAAAGACAGTCACAGATTTTACAATCCACTCACCTTCCACACAGTCCCTGAAGTGCACATGCCTCTAAGGCACTTTATAATTGTGTTACACAATTAATTCAGTAGTTGTTAGTGATTGTAAATTATCAGTAGTAAACTTTATTAAATAAACAGCAGCAAAACAAACAAACAAACAAAATAAACAGCAGCAACAGGCCCCACAAGGAAAAGACTTCCATCCTGATTCTGCTGTTTCCGTTTTGAAGCGGCATATTAATTTGATTGTATGCCACGCATTTTATTTTTCTGTTTTGATAGATAACTTTGAATTGATTTTTAATGTTGTCATGGAAGAGTTCTACAAAAAGTTCTACAAGGTCACTCAGCTATTTTCCTTGTGTAACAGAGACAGAGAAGGTACACTTTATTTCTACTGAATATCTAAAGGAGCTTAAAGCATTTCTTAAATGTCTTAGAAATTCCAACAGTGTAAAAATGAGTAAGCCATAACCTCAGATTCATTTTTACATCTTTCAGGGTGGGTGTTTGATGGTTCTATGAAGTCAACTTTTCTTCACTTTTGAAAAGATTCTTTAACACAATGGAAGGAGGAAAAACTTTAGTTCTTCCCCCACCCCGCCCCCCAACCGAGATCTGGGTTCAAATTCTCTTCCGTGTCTACAAACATCTACAACCTATTAGACATTTGAACTTTCACATACAGCTTATTTTTCTCCCAGTCTCACTATTCTCTCTATAGCCTATAGAGTTTTTTAGAATATAAATAGTATAAGAAAATACTGGTTTACTTTAAGCTCTTAAATAGTAGCCGTTATGATTATCACATACTTGGGAGTTCTCTGGCAAGATTTTGATAAATTACTCAAATAAGAAGACTACACAAGATAATGGCTGAAATAAAGTTGAAGTAAAGTAACTGCAGAGAGGTAGGCGTGTTAGGGCTGTTTGGGTTCCTCTGGAATTCTTGCCATTTTCTGAGTCAAGTGAGCTATTCTGTTTCTGTTATCTTTCTGCAAGTGGACAGGAGAAAGGACTGAAGTGAGAAACACCTAATTTGTTTATGACCAATTCCTAGAATAGGCAACCATTCTACCATATACATCAAACTGGCCAAAACTGATTTAAATGACCACACCCAGAAAGACAAAGAAAAAAAAAAGGTAGCGTTTAGCTGGGTGATCACATGCCTACCCAAACTCTATTACTAGAAAGAAGAGAATGGATACTGGTAGATAATTAGCAGTCTGACAAGTTTGGGTTATTTCTAATTCTATTTTTTATTTGTTCCCATTATTCTCTAAAAATAAACCCTGATTTGTGAATTAAAATGTTCTTCTTCCTGTAGTAGTCATAGCCTTAGGACAATTATTAATATTATGATTTTATTGCCATGCTACATATGGCATCAGTTAAGAATACTGACTCCAGTTACACTATGCATGCTTAAAATTTGTAGCCCTAACTATTTATAGAAATGTCATCACACCTGTCCATCTTATCCCAGTCTATGTTCTGACAGCAGAATTGGTACTGCTGTAATAATAAGTATGTCATACTTATTAAAAATAATGATGAAACTAAAGCTCCATTTCATGAATCAGTATATTAAATTCTGTTCATCTACTTCTACACAACAATATAAAGGAAAAAATGTCTAATCTTAGTCATACTAATACTGCACTTTAAATAATATTTAAAGAAATCGGTCATCATTATATGCTAGTAGCTGCAAAATCCTTATAGGATATAATTTTTTCTATCCTGAAATCTTTTGCAACTCCTCCAATATTCTTCTTCCACACCATGATGCATACATGTCTATTAACACTGAAATTAGTGTACAGTAATTTTCCTTCCTGTTCTCTAAGAAAACTATGTTACTGCTTTCCTCTTCTCTCAAATTTTTCTTTCTTCACGTGTTTTTTTTTTTTTTTCTATTTCACTGTGGAGTGGAGTATCCTCATTTGCCACCCTTAATATTTAAGCCACTTATACTATGCATTGCTGTCATCCTTTCATTGACAATAAAATATATTTTTATGTTGCTACTTTTTTTCTGAATTCAATTTTATTTTGCCTTCTTTAATATTTTCTCCTTAAATTAAGCCTCATGACCCATAATCAATATCTGATTCTCTACTGGCTCATTATCATTGACGTACAAACACATTTCCCTCTAGCTACTGCCATAGAACAGTAGCTACTTCACCATAATCAAGATAACAACCATATATATCACTGCCTAAATATAGCTATATAACCAGTTCCCTTCTTGGGCCCTCTATCTCCTGAACAATTTCTGTTCTCAGGAAACCCCTGACCCACTTTCTGCCATTATGTTTTCTGAAACTTTATATAAATTGCATGAGTGCAAAGTTTCTTTAGTCGTGTCCGACTCTCTGTGACCCTGTGGACAGTCATATAATATTAACGTTTTTGTCTAGCTTAACTCAGCATAATTATTTTGAGATTCATTCATGTTTCTGTATGTATCAACAGTCATTTCATTTTTAATGCTGAATAGCTTTCCATTGTGTTGATATGACAAAAGTTGTTTATCCATTTGGTGCCAAATGGACATTTGGACTGTTTTCAACTTTTAGCTATTACAATAAAGCAATTATAAACATTGGCACATAAGTGTTTATATGGACAATTGTTTTAATTTCTTTTGGTTAAATACCTAGGAGTAGATAAGATGGATGATACAAGAATAAAATATATTTTGATTTTTAGAAACTGCCAAACTGTTTTGCAAAGACATCTTGCAAATAACCTTCTCACCACCAGGACAAATTATGGCTCCTCTGCACCCTCACTAGTATTTGGCATGATCAGTAATCTTAACTTTATCCATTCTAATAGATATGAAGAGACATCTCACTGCATTCTGCATTTCTCTAATGACTAATAATGTTTGATATCATTTCATACACTAACATCCATATTTTCTTTGGTCAAATGTCTATTCAAAACATTTACTCATTTTATTGTTTACTCATCACTGAGTTTTCAGATGCTTTATGTATTATGGTTATAAGTCCTTTTTTAGGTATATGGTTTCAGGTATTTTTCCCAGTTTATGTTTTTTTTTTTAATTGTTCTAATAGTTTCTTCAAAAACCAGTTCTTAATTTTGATAAAGTCCTATTTCTTTCCTTATGGATCATAGTTTTGGTGTCACAAATAAGAAATATTTGCTTAACCCTAGGTCACCATATTTTCTTCTATATATTTTTTTTCTTCTATATTTACTTTCAGAACTTTTATAAAGTTTGCATTTTACTTTTGGGGTGATGAACAATTTGTATTAATCTTTGCAGGTGTGACATATGTGTCAGGGTTCATTTGTATATTTTGGATAATACATATCATCATACACTTTTTATGTATCAGTTGAGAATTAGTTTAGTTTTTTTCATTCACATATAAAAATTTAACAGAAAAATTTCTCAATTGATCTGCCTTTAGATCTTCCCCCCAGAATTATTTTGCTTTTACCTGTATGTTTATTTCTTGATTATCTATTTTATGCTATTGATCTATTTGCCAATTTTGATGCTAGTACCACATTCTCTCAGTAATGTATGATAGCTTTATAATAAGTCTTAATGTTAGACAAAATAAATTATCTAGCTCTGCTCTTTCAAAATGATTCAAGTATTCACAGATCTATATGAAGTTTAGAATCGTCAATTTCTACAAAAGGCTGCTAGGATTTTGATTGAGATTACATTAAATATACAGATTAATTGGTAACAAGGATTGGCATTTTAACAGTAACTGATTTTCCAGTATATGAATACTAAATTATAAGTAACCTAGCTATTCATATAAATGTATACATGCATTTAATAAATATATTAAGTAAATTTAAGTAAAGTAGATACACATATGTTAATACACTAAAATAACTAAGTGCATATAAAAGCATTTTTTGCATGTATGTTAAATGTATACTATATCCCTTCATTTATTTAGAGTTTCTTTAACTATTGTCATCAAAACTTTACAATTTTCAGTGTTCAGGATGTGCACATGTTTAGACCAATTTAGAACTTGCTATTGTATTAATATGCTAATAATTCTTTTTATTTCAATTTCTGATTATTGCTATACATAGAACTAAGTTTGTGCTGGAATACATAAATAAAGTTGACTTTTGCAGATTAATTGGGTGTCAAAACAGTTATAGTAACTCTTTTGTAGATTTTCTACTTTCTTTTTACATGAACATTCCTTTGCAAGTACTTTCATGTATTATTTTCAATCTTTTAAAAAAAAATCACTCTTTCTTTATTTACTTATACTGACTAAAATTCTCAGTCCAAAATTGAACAGATGCAGCAAGAATAAAATATCCTTTTTTCCTCCTGATCTTAACATTACATACACTATTCAGTCTTTCCTTATTAAACATGGTATAAGCTGTAGGTTTTTATAAATATGCCCTTCAGGAGATTGAGAAAGTCTGTGTATAGTCTTAGTTTGCTGAGAAAGTTTGTACCAAGAATAGATATTGAACTTTGTCAGTTGTTCTTTAGTCTCTATTGGGTGACATAGCTTTAATCTTTTAGTTTATTGCTATGATGAACAACATGACTTCATTCTCAAATGTTAAACCAATACTGCACTCTTCAGATAAACACTACTTTACCAAGTTATTCTGTCCTTTAAAAAAATATCATTGAATATAATTTGCTACAATGTTGACGAGTTTTTTTCATCTATACTCATGAGAGATATTTTTCTCTATATTTCTTTTCTTGTAATTTTTTTTGGGGGGTCTGGTGTGGTTTCATAAGAATTCAAGCTTCACAGAATGAGTTGGGAAGTATTTCTTATTCAATTTTCTGGAAGAATCATGTAGAATTGGTAACACCTCTTTTTTAAATGTTATATAGAATTTCCCAGTAAAGCTATGTGGGCCTGAAGATTTTTGTGAGAAAGTTTTTTTTTTTTTTTAATTAAATTTCTTTAATAGATTAGAATCACTTAGGTTACATATTTATTCTTGAGCAAATTTTGATAGTTTTTCTCTGTGAAGAATTTTTCCACTTTATCCAAGTAGTCAATTGAATTTCTTTAAAGTTTTTAATGTTATTCCTTCAGTGGATTTTAAATATCTGTGGAATCTTTAGCAGTGTTACGTTTCTTATTCTTATTTCCTTTACTCATTTTTGTGATCAGTCTGACTGGATGATTGTTACATTTATTTCTCTGCTCAGCAAACTACTTTTTAGATTCATCATTTTTTTTTCTGTGTTATTTGGTTCTTTTCTCTTTCATTGATATTCATTCCCTATTATTTCCTGTCATCTAGTTTTTGTACTAATTGTTTTATAAAAATTTGAAGGTGAAAGCTGAGGTCAGTGACTTGATATCTTCAGTATTTTCTAATTTGGGCTTCCCAGACGACCCAGTGTTAAAGAACCTGCATGCCAATACAGGAGATGCAAATGGAGTAGGAAATGACAACCCACTCCAGTATTCTTGCCCGGAAAATTCTGTAAGGACATAAAGTCACAAAGAGTTGGACATGACTGAGCACACATACATGAATGCTTTTTGATTTAGGCAGTTAGTACTGTAACCTCCCTCTTTACTATTTTAGCAGCATACTATAAAATCTTATGTGCCATATTTTCATTGGTATTCCATTTAAAATAGTTTCTAATTTCAATTTTATTTTTCCACTGTCCCCTGCATTATTTATAAATGTATTATTCAGTTTGTAATATCTGGGGATATTCTATATACCTTTTTGTTTTTGTTATTTATTCCAAATCAATTATGATCAAAGGATATACTTTGCATAATTAAAGTACTTAAAATATATTGAGACTCATTTTATGCCAAAATGTGAATCAGTCTTGATAAATACTACTGCGCTTGTAAACAATGTACATTCTTCATTGCTGGGTGAACTGTTTTATAAATGCCAATTAGGTCAGATTGACTGATGATATCCTTTAAGTCTTTGATGCCTTTACTGATTTTTCTCCCTATATTTTAAATGAATTATTGAATTCAGATCTCTGGAATCTCTGATAATAGTTATGGTTCTCTCTTTCTCCTTCCAGTACTAGCAGTTTTTGCTTCATTTATTTTTAAATTTTATTATTCAATGCATAAAGATTTAGAATTGCTATGTACTTCATGAATTGGCTTTCTTATAAAATTTTGAATTTACCTTCTATATGTCTGGTAATATTTTGCCCTCTGTTTGAAATAAACATAGCCATTGAAACTTTGTTTCTAGTTGTATTATCATAGGATACCTTTATCCATAATTTTGCATTTAAGCTATTTGTGTCTTTGTATTTAAAGTAGTTTTCTTTCAGGCAAAACTGATGAAAACTGAAGCACAGGAAATAGTAAATGCAGCAACAGAAAGAAACAGTAATCTACATGGTGCAACAAATAAACTGGAGGCCAACTTACACCATCTAGGTATGAGAAGGGAAAAAAGCAGTTACTTTTCTAAGAAAATGTTAACAAGAGCTTTTTCGGCAAGATGTGCTCCCTTAGAGGTGACACTTAAAAGAGACTAACCCTGAGAGAAAGTAGAGTCAATTTCAGAGCAAACTCTTTATAAAGGACAAGTTCTTACATCATTCCAAAAATCAGGTTTTGATAGAGTGATGATGGTCATACTAACTGAACATCTAAGAGGGCCCAAATTAGATGGATTAGCAAAAGACCTCTAAAAGTATTTTCCTCAAATTTCACAAGCTTAAAAGTTTGTCTTCTCACAAAAAAAAAAAAAAAAAAAAAGAATGATTTGGGGTTTGTAAAAAAAAAAAAATGAGAGAGACAGAGAATTATGATTCTCAATATCATTATCTTGGTCATCAGCTAAAACACTCTATAAGAGATGTGTGATATCTTTGATTAAAATATATACTGGAGATAAAAACAATTGATTTTAGAGAGATTAAATTTTCAAGTATGAATTCTTTAAGAAAACCTCTGTTTTCACATTCTACTCAATCCTTTCTAAAAAAAAAATGTTTATCATCTACCAAGTTTGTAAATTGTAAAACTTTTGTATAATTAAATATATACTTTAGATTGTAAAATGCATAATTATAACATGAAATATGTATGTACTGTGGAGTAGTGTGCATGCATCATTTACTACATAGTGAAGCAGATACACTTTTAATTAAACTCCATGATGTACAATATACGACCAGAAGAATTATGCTTTGACTAGCCAATTCTATAAACAGTCATAAAGTACATCATATACATGCCTATAAATCATTCATTAGACGCCCCCTAAAGGGGAGCAAAAGGGAAGAAGCTTGATTTTAACACTAATTTTATGATATAATTTACTTTTTGTTCTAGTTGTGCAATGGCTGTATATTCCTCTAAGTATACAGCAAATTGTTGATAATAAATAAGAAGGCAGAAATGATCTAGCTTTCCATCTGCTGATTAAAACACAGTTCCTGGCACCATGAAATAATAGCATAGCAAATGAAAGAAACACACTTCTTAGTCCTTGTTGTAGGTAATGGAAAGAGCTCCCTCTGCAAACAGTACAGGCCAACTGCTGTTGAAGACTTATGGATCAGCCATATCACCATTTCCAGGTGTGATGCAAGATGCTAGACCCCCCAGGGGCCTGGAAATGTTTACAGAAGCAAGTCTCACCCTGTAGAATGAGTAAGAATGATGCAGATTCTGCTTCAGTGGACGACTCGGTATGGAGGTCTAAAAACCTAAATGTCAACAAGTCATCAGATGGCCCTGGTGTAACTTGCACAAGAGGTCAGGACTTCTGCTCAGGATTTAATACAGGTGCTAAATAATGCAGAACTGATGGGAGAATGTGCATGGGGGCACACGGTGCTCCTCTTGCCTCCTCTATCTTCCTTCTTTTATTCTGAAAAAAAGGTGTTAACCACAGTTCAGTTCAGTTCAGTTCAGTCTTGCAGTTGTGTCTGACTCTTTGCGACCCCATGAATCACAGCACACCAGGCCTCCCTGTCCATCACCAACTCCTAGAGTATACACAAATTCATGTCCACTGAAGTGGTGATGCCATCTAACCATCTCATGCTCTGTCGTCCCCTTCTCCTCCTGCCCTCAATCTTTCCCAACATCAGGGCCTTCACATCAGGTGGCCAAAATACTGCAGTTTCAGCTTCAACATCAGTCCTTCCAATGAACACCCAGGATTAATTTCCTTTAGGATGGACTGGTTGGATCTCCTTGCAGTCCAAGGGACTCTCAAGAGTCTTCTCCAAAGCCACAGTTCAAAAGCATCAGTTCTTCGGCACTCAGCTTTCTTTATAACCAACTCTCACATACATACGTGACTATTGGAAAAACCATAGCCTTGACTAGATGGACCTTTCTGGACAAAGTGATGTCTCTGCTTTTTAATATGCTCTCTAGGTTGGTCATAACTTTCCTCCCAAGGAGTAAGCATCTTTAAATTTCAAAGCAGCACTTCCATCATCAGATTTCGGGGCCCTAAAATATAAAGTCTGTCACTGTTTCCACTGTTTCCCCATCTATTTGCCATGAAGTGATGGGACTGGATGTCATGATCTTAGTTTTCTGAATGTTGAACTTTAAGTCAACTTTTCACTCTCCTCTGTCACTTTCATCAAAAGTCTCTTTAGTTCTTCTTCACTTTCTGCCATAAGTGTGGTGTCATCTGCATATCTGAATTTATTGATATTTCTCCCCGCAACGTTGATTCCAACTTGTGCTTCATCCAGCCTGGCATTTTGCATGATGTACTCTGCATATAAGTTAAATAAGCAGGGTGACAATATGCAGCCTTGACGTACACCTTTTCCTATTCGGAACCAGTCTGTTGTTCCATGTTCAATTCTAACAGTTGCTTCCTAACCTACATACAGATTTCTCAAAAGGCAGGTCAAGTGGTGTGGTATTCCCATCACTTTAAGAATTTTCCATGATTTATGGTGATTCACACAGTCAAAGGCTTTGGCATAGTCAATAAAGCAGATGTAGATGTTTTTCTGGAATTCTCTTGCTTTTTTGATGATCCAACGGATGTTGACAATTTGATATCTGGTTCCTCTGCCTTTTATAAAATCAGCTTGAGCATCTGGTAATTCACAGTTCACATACTATTGAAGACTGGCTTGGAGAATTTTGAGCATTACTTTACTAGCATGTGAGAGGAGTTCAATTGTGCAGTAGTTTGAGCATTCTTTGGCATTGACTTTCTTTGGGATTGGAATGAAAACTGACCTTTTCCAGTCCTGTGGCCACTGCTGTTTTCCAAATGTGCTGAAGTGTTGAGTGCAGCACTTTCACAGCATCACCTTTCAGGATTTGAAATAGTTCAATTGGAATCCCATCACCTCCACTAGCTTTGTTCACAGTGATGCTTCCTAAGGCCCACTTGACTTCACATCCCAGGATGTCTGGCTTTAAGTGAGTCATCACACCACCGTGATTATCTGGGTGAAGATCTTTTTTGTACAGTTCTTCTGTGTATTCTTGCCACCTCTTCTTAATATCTTCTGCTTGTTAGGTTCATACAATTTCTGTCCTTTATTGAGCCCATCCTTGGCTCAATTTGTTCCCTTGGTATCTCTAATTTTCTTGCAGAGATCTCTAGTCTTTCCCATTCTATTGTTTTCCTCAATTTCTATGCATTGATCGCTGAGGAAGTCTTTCTTATCTCTCCATGCTATTCTTTGGAACTCTGCATTCAAATGGGAATATCTTTCCTTTTCTCCTTTGCTTTTTGCCTCCCTTCTTTTGACAGCTATTTGTAAGGCCTCCTCAGATAGTCATTTTGCTTTTTTGCATTTCTTTATCTTGGGGATGACCTTGATCCCTGTCTCCTGTACAAGGTCACAAACCTCCATCAATAGTTCATCAGGCACTCTGTCTATTAGATCTAGTCCCTTAAATCTATTTCTCACTTCCACTGTATAATCGTAGGGGATTTGCTTTAGGTCATACCTGAATGGTCTGGTGGTTTTCCCTACTTTCTTCAATCTAAGTCTGAATTTGTCAATAAGGAGTTCATTATCTGAACCACAGTCAGTTCCCCATCTTGTTTTTACTGATTGTATAGAGCTTCTCAATTTTTCGCTACAAACAATATAATCAATCTGTTTTTGTGTTGATCATCTGGTGATGTCCATGTGTAGAATCTTCTCTTGTGTTCTTGGAAGAGGGTGTTTGCTATGACCAGTGCATTCTCTTGGCAGAACTCTGTTAGCCTTTGCCTTGCTTCATTCTGTACTCCAAGGCCAGATCTGCTTGTTACTCCAGGTATTTCTGACTTCCTACTTTTGCATTCCAGTCCTCTATAACGAAAAGGACATCTTTTTTGGGTGTTAGTTCTAGAAAGTCTTGTAGGTCTTCACAGAACCCTTCAACTTCAGCTTTTTCGGCATTTCTGGTCTGGGCATAGACTTGGATTACCGTGATATTGAATGGTTTGCCTTGGAAATGAACAGAGATCATTCTGTCATTTTTGAGATTGCATCCAAGTATTGCATTTTGGACTCTCTTGTTGACTATGATGGCTACTCCATTTCTTCTAAGGGATTCTTGCCCACAGTGGTAGATATAATGGTCATCTGAGTTAAATTCACCTATTCCAGTCCATTTTAGTTTGCTTATTCCTGAAATGTTGATGTTCACTCCTGCCATATCCTGTTTTACCACTTCCAATTTGCCTTGATTCATGGACTTAACATTCCAAGTTCCTATGCAATAGTGCTCTTTACACATCCACGACTGGGTGTTGTTTTTGCTTTGGCTCCATCCCTTCATTCTTTCTGGAGTTATTTCTCCTCTGATCTCCAGTAGCATATTGGGCACCTATCACCCTGGGGAGTTTATCTTTCAGTGTCTTATCTTTTTGCCTTTTCATACTGTTCATGGGGTTCTCAAGGCAAGGATACTGAAGTGGTTTGGCATTCCCTTCTCCAGTGGACCACATTCTGTCAGACCGCTCCACCATACCTATCTGTCTTGGGTGGCCCTACATGGCTTGGCTCATAGTTTCATTGAGTTAGTCAAGGCTGTGGTTCATGTGATTAGATTGGTTAGTTTTCTGTGATTGTTTTTTTCAGTCTGTCTGCTGTCTGATGGAGAAGGATAAGAGGCTTATGAAAGCTTGTGAAATAGACACCAGCTATGTGGCAATAAAATGATTTTCATAGATGACTTTCCAATGAGTTGATTTCTTTCCCTTTCTCATCTAACTTTACCCTCACCTGCAGCTACCCATGAGCTGAGGGAAGCTACACATGTTCCTTTCTGAGAAGGAAAGCTTTATTCTCTCCTTATGTGGCTTCACTGTGCACAAATATGTGAATAAAAATAAAAACATTGTTTTTTAAACAGAGGTAGCAAATAAGACAAAAAAATGCATTTTGAGAAAGGTGTGTTTGCCTTTAAAAACAAATTTTGAAATAGTAAATTTGAGTTAGTTCATACAATCAGTATGTATCATTATATAATTTTAAAGAAAATAGAGTAAAAAATCCAGTATTGCAAGTTATTGATATCCTCTCTCTCGCTCTCTCTCTCTGTATATATATATATATATATATATATATATATATATATATATTTAGAATAGAAACAACCATGACATTTTCATTACTAAAAGCTCCATGTATTATATCTGTCCTCAAAATCAGTAACTAACATATTCAGTTAGCAAAATAATACAGTCTCCTTTCTTGCAGAAATTTGGGGGATAAACTAATTTTTTTTCTAACACTATTTTAAAGTTCATCATTTAAATGTTCATATCTAAATTTTGATCTGGACAGAAACTGATGTAGCCCCAATGTTATGGAATATATTTTGGACTCCGAAGGAAGTAAATAGATGTTTTCCTTCTTGTCCTGCATTTGGAAGAATGGCGGTTTCATAAGAAAGATTCCTAAACTTCTGATTTCCAGCTAACAATCCTCCTAGCATTTTGAAGAAGGAAAAGCCCTGCCAGGCAGAACAAGTTTTTAATAGTGGTCATCAGGAGGAAGGCAGTAAAAGACTAGCATTTATACACACACACACACACACACACACACACACAGGTAAACTTTTTTATTTTGTGAGATAAGAAGGGTCACAATGGCTGTTTGAAAAACCTAAGTCTAATATCTCTATCATCTCTGTTTGCAGCATTTGATTGACTTTCTAACTCCATTTGAGATCTTCCTGGGTCTTGGGACAATGATGATTTTTGTTTCAAATTTATAAATTTTATTATGAAATATTAAATCTTATTTAAACCTTCTAATTTTTCTGGCTTTTTCTGACATTGCTTTGTCATAGAAGTGGGAGTGGGGGTTGCCTGGCTTTCAGGTGGAGGTAGAAATTCATGTTTTCCAGTTAGCATCTGCTGACCGGAGGGTAGACTCCTCATTATTAAGCAGGGATGGAAGGTCAAGCTCTCCACATGTTCTCCACTGACTTTGTGTGAGATTGGCCTTATTATACCTGGGTAGTGCTTAGGAGATGTTGATGATCCACTAGGTCACCCACCACTGAGGCCATTTCAGCAGACATGAGAAGAGATGCTTCATTCCTCAGTGTCCCATTTTTACATCCTATATCTCAGGAGAGCTTCTACTATCATGATGGGAAAGGGAGTGTGACTTCATGACCAGGCAGCAAGGATGAACATCCTAGCTTCATACTTGGCCTTTTATGACAATACCTCAGTAGAGATTTTGGGTTGCCTCATTTCAGACTCATGAGGGCAGAAGTTTAGGGTCCCTGTTAAGCCTTTGCTGGCATATGAGAGACCATCGGTTTTTTGCTAGTTTGTTTTCGTTTTTCCCCCAGTGGTATCTGGTTAGAACTGAAATTACTTTCAAAAGAAAAAATAAAGAATGTCTTTTTTGAATGAACTTATCATGGTCTTTATTTAACTTATAAGCAGAGTACATCATGAGAAACACTGGGCTGGATGAAGCACAAGCTGGAATCAAGATGGCTGGGAGAAATAATAATCTCAGAAATGCAGATGACACCATCCTCATGGCAGAAGGCTAAGAAGAACTAAAGAGCCTCTTGATGAAAGTGAAAGAGGAGAGGGAAAAAGTTGGCTTAAAGCTCAACATTCAGAAAACAAAGATCATAACACCTGGTCCCATCACTTCATAGCAAATAGATGGAGAAACAGTGGAAACAGTGTCAGACTTTATTTTTGGGTGCTCCAAAATCACTGCAGATAGTGATTGCAGTCATGAAATAAAAGACACTTACTCCTTGGAAGGAAAGTTATGACCAACCCAGACAACATAATAAAAAGCAAAGACATTACTTTGCCAGCAAAGGTCTGTCTAGTCAAGGCTATGGTTTTTCCAGTAGCTATGTATGGGTATGAGAGTTGGTTACAAAGAAAGCTGAGTGCTGAAGAATTGATGCTTTTGAACTGTGGTGTTGGAGAAGACTCTTGAGAGTCCTTTGGACTGCAAGGAGATCCAACCTGTCTACCTAAAGGAAATCAGTCCTGAATATTCATTGGAAGGACTGATGTTGAAGCTGAAACCCCAATACTTTGGCCAGCTCATGCGAAGAGCTGACTCATTTGAAAAGACCCTGATGCTGGGAAAGATTGAAGGCAGGAGGAGGAGGGGACGATAGAGGATGAGATAGTTAGATAACATCACTGACTCAATGGATATGTGTTTGAGTAAACTCCGGGAGTTGGTGACGGACAGGGAGGCCTGGCGTGCGGCAGTCCACGGGGTCGCAAAGAGTCGAACAGGACTGAGTGACTGAACTGAACTGAAGTATCTTGGTCCTTGGCTAGAGAGATCTTGTTTTTCTTGGGTTCAAACAACAAACAAATAATGATAAGTCTCTGTTGTCATTTATAATGTCATTTATTCCATCAGCTCCAAGTCTGGGATAAACAAGGCAATGTGAAAATCCAGGAGCTCACCACCATGTAATTCCTCATTCCCAATTTATCTAGTCAATCAGCTTTTCCCTCTATACTTTGAAAGGTTTCTTATGTTTATTTTCTGTATAATGACCAAAAATTGTAGTTGTACTTAGAACAGGGAAAAGTAGACAGACTTTATCTTCTTGAAGTGTAAGTCCAGTGCAAATTCTCCTTTAGGCTTATGACTAAACTCTAAACATGAAAAAACAGAGGATGAGATAAGGCCTGAGAAATTAAATAAGAACTATTTCCTGTAATCCCTTGAAAATTCAAACTAATTAGGAGAGAATAGAATTCAAAGTATTTAGATAAAGGGTTAAGAATTTATTTTACTAAGGAGTTTACAAAATATCTGTGAAATTCCTTTGATTTCACATCTATGAGTTGTATCTGGTAAAATATTTTGCTGGTTTCTTAGCAATAACAACAAAAATTGACTTAGCAAAAAAGAGAGAAAAAGCAAAGGAAGGAATAAAGAAATGAAAGAAGGAAAGTGCAGAAACGGAAGGGAAGGAAATGGAGGAAATGGAGGAAGGGAGGTACGGAAATGGTAGAATGGAAGAAAGGGACATTCTGCTTACTAAATCAACTGTAAATTTAGTCAAATGCCTTTAAAATCTCCAAGGTGGCATGACAAAAAGAAAGACACCTGTACAGATTTTGAAATATGCTTTTTTCCCCTCAAGTTATACTTTTGAGATTCATCTAAGGCACATATTTTGAAGTAGCATATAGCAACCAGTTAGCTTGATATAGCTAGTTGTAGATGGTTATTATTTGTCACTCACAAAAGATTAGGAAAATGATGCAAATTTTAGTAACTCAGTAAGCTTATTCAGCTAGTAAGAAGTGACACGGGATTTAGAACTTCCCCATCTACTTTGTAACAGTTTTCTCTTATCTATGTGCTTTTATGATGCAGATCTCAAGCATTTTAGAAAGAGAAGAGGAGACAAGGATGGACAAGAAAGGGAGGAAGAACAGGAAAATTATACATCACAGATGGGCTCATTGTTTAACAGGATAAAAACAAATACATCAACTACAATGACATTTTGTTTACAGATATGCCTTTGTATTAGAAGTATTTAAAATAGTTAGAAAATGTATAAATAATATAGGAAGCATTCATAATCCAATCATCATCATTTTAAAAAGTTGATTTTAGAATAAATATTGAAAATCTTTTTGTATTTGGAGCATGTTACAGTGTGGTTTTTTTTTTTATTTCTGAGTTTTTCCTCTTCTTATTTTTGCTAAATTTAAATATATTTGACATATAGCATTATATTAGTTTCAAGTGTACAACATAATAATTCTAATCACTTGATATACTGAATATGTATATATCAAGAAATGATCATCACAATAAAGTCTAATTAACATCCTTCAGCACCCTTAGTTACATTTTGTTTCCTGTGATGAGAATTTTTGAGATCTAATATAGCTTTACCACTATAGTCACCATGCTGTATAATACACTTTCAGAAGGTATTTCTCTTAAAATTGGAAGTTTGTACCTTTTGACCTTCTACTCTTATTTCACCCATGGTCCACCCCAGACTTCCTTAGTCTGATCAGCTCTCATTGTACTTCTCAATATCTTTTCAGAATTTTTTGATTTTTGTTTTAAAATACTTTTATAGGCCCAAAGGCTCAGTTGAGTATATTGAATGTAGTTGAAAAGTTGTGTTTTCATTTTATTCTGCTTCATGTGTGGCTTTGGGAGGAAAGGAATGTTCATCAGCTGAAATACCTTGATTGATTTTTTTTTTCCTCCTTATAGTTGTTTCTTCCAGAGTTTGCTTATTTTTCTCTTAGGCATTCCTTCAACACCATTACAAGTTCAAGTGTCCTGTCTGTCCTATTAGAAGAACCATAAAGGTGGGGATCTGGTTTGTATGTGCTGCCAAAAGCTGCGTTTACAAAAACAATGTTACATATAAGTTAAAGGTTATAATGATTTCTAATAATATTTTGATTGAAAATCACATATTGTTTTTATTATTTTACTTATTTTGTTTATTTTTAATTGTTGGAGTATTTCTGAAAATGAAAAGATAAAGAATCTTCTCAAAGTTGTTGGTTCTTTTTTGCATTGTCAGATATACTATGGTCTAGAATGCAAAGTGTGTGTGTGTGTGTGTGTGTGTGTGGAGACAGAGAGAGAGAGGAGAGAGAGACAGTCATAGGGAGAGACAGTGGGAGAGAAACAATTATATGATTTGGAGATTTTATGCATTGTCTAACAAAAGTATGCAATCCAAATGCTTCTATTCTCTTTAGAGAGCCTGTAAAAGGGAAAAAAAAAATACTATAGAAAGAGAGTTTCAAGGGCAGAGTATTTCCTCAGTTTATACCTAGTCAAGAGGCTTCCAGGTCTGCCCTGGCAGATGCTTGCTTTTCCATGACGGGACCAGAGGCCAGGAAGCTGTGTGATGCTGACTCCTGTTTGCAAGTCCCTGCGCACTGAAGCTCACTAGTTTTTTTGTGTGTGCTTCTGGATGTTTACTAGTATTTCTCTGACAGTGTGATCATCATGGGGTTAGCTCAGCTCTCTTGGTGGTAATCAGGACGATCAACCCTAAAGGAAATCCATCCTGAATATTTTTTAGAAGGACTGATGCTGAAGCTGAAGCTCCAATACTTTGGCCATCTGAGGAGAAGAGCCAATTCATTAGAAAAGACCCTGATGCTGGGAAAGATTAAAGGCGAGAGGAGAAGGGGATGACAGAGGAGGAGATGGTTGGATGGCATCAGTGACTCAATGAACTTGAGTTTGAGTAAGCTCCGGGAGACGGCAGGAAGCCTGGCATGCTGCAGTCCATGGGGTCACAAAGAGTTGGACACAACAGAGTGACTGAACAACAGCTTGGGGACAACCCACTTGGACGTTACTCTCCTCTGACTTGCTAACAGGTATTCGGGAGTGCCAGTGTCTATGCAATTATTAGATGACTAGGGAAGTATCGCAGACAAGCCTGACTGGTCAGGTCTATCACTCGGCCAAGTTAGCAGAACCAGTGTGTGCTTGGCAGGTAGTAGAGGGAGCTGGTGTTAAGAACAAAACTGTGAGCAACAGACTATCACTGACAACTGATCTCACTAGCCGATGAAATTTGGCACTGATGGGAACATTTCCAACTTCTATTTCCTTTAAAGACAATTTCTTTAAAGTTCTATAATAATAATTAAGTTGTACTGACTTCTTATTACTGAACACATTTAGATATGACTAGACAGACATTAGCTGAAGAAAAAAAAATTATGCCGATTAGAATAAACAGTTTTAAGCAAAATGATTCTTCACATGTTGGACTATGATTTATCTTCACATGAATTTGGGGGGAAAGTTTTTTAGACTATTTATATAGATAGTCATGTTCAGTATACTTCAATGGAAAACAATTTTTAAGAACTCAGGCAGATGTATTTTAGGAATGAAAGAGTTGTCACTAAGATGAAAAAGTTGTCTCTAAGAATAACTGAATTTTCTCTTTTATGTATAGAAAACCCACAAGAACAGCTTTAGTCAAATATGCATTATCAATTAAGTCAGTGTACTAATCCTTTCAAATATATGTAATTTGCCATATAAAAAAATTATGTACTATAAAGTTTCTAAATATATGAATATTTTTATCACAGCTCCACTCCCAGAATCATTTACTATTGGAATTATTTATTGTTCCAATAAATATGTTCCAATAAATATTTGTTCCAACAAATATGTCTGGAGTATTACTAAGTTTAATGGTGCCTCACTCCAGACAGTTTTAACTTAAGCTGAAACTTTGTTGAAAGAGTGCCTAGACCTTTTCTGTGATAATAAGGATATGCATTTCCATTTACTTATATTTTTCTTCATCCCCACTTGGTTAAATATACATATGAATGTAGAGCTAGCTGTCCTCTATGAGAGAGAATTGTGTTCCCCTTTTCTACAGCAGGGGTAATCACAATCCTGGAAAGAAGAAATGGTGCTTTAAAAGAGCTCAATAGCTTTGGTACCTGGATAAGGCACTTAGAAGTAACACACACTCCCAGAAGTTTTCTGATGTCTCTGAGAATGTTAAATTTGATTCCTCAGTCAGGGAGATATTAAGCACAGAGAAGTTCCATGGGCAAAGCAAAAATAACTGTTATGTGGGAGCTGTTATACCGGCAGTAGATTGCTATCTAGGGATCTTCACTCTCAGCTAAGTTCCTTCTCACACTGTGTAGGAAATGGCAGCAAGAGATATTTTAGCCAAGATATAAAAGAAAATATACATTTCTCACAGTTAAAAGGATACAAAATCAGCCAACTCTTTAAAAGCCGCTTGGAAAGCTCAAAGACCACATCCACTTTCAGAATGTTCCACTAGAAGTATCTCAGATGCAACTCATGGCCATAACTCTTCCAGACTTGTTCTAGAATAAATGTACTAAGAGTATATGTTCCGGATCTCTACAATTTTAGGGACTTCCTTGTTCTTTGATGATGAGATAAGAGTTTATACCACATGTGTTACATCTCTTCTTGCCCATTTATTTTGGTTATGGGATGGTGGAATTATATATCTAAATGGTGTTGATTGAAATTTTGCAGAACAATTATGCTAATTGTAAAAAGGACTTATATGACTGACTAGAAAGGTGATGATACAATTTACTGTCCAAATTTGAATGCTATTAGAGAACAAAATAAGAGCTATTAGTAATTACATTTATGACAACAGCAGTGAGCTGAGCCTTTCCTGGGAAAGCCAGACTGTAAATCATCCCCATCATAAGGGAATTATTTAGATAAATGTGGCATGTTATTCAAAAATAATTGGATCTCCATAGTGTCCATCAACTCCCCTAGTGAATGTGTTTAGAATTAACAAGGATCTCTAGCAAAATAGTTGAAATTGGCTGGAATAAAGATGGGAGTTTAACATTTCACTAGGTTTCATCCAGTTCAGTTCAGTTCAGTAGCTTAGTCATGTTTGACTCTTTGCGACCCCATGGACTGCAGCACACCAGGGGTTTAACATTTTACTCTAAAAAGAGGGTCCATCCAGAAGTTGGCATTTAAGCAAGAATAAAACAAGATGTTCAGTTGGTTGTAAATCTGATTGAAAAATAGAAGAATATCAACTAGCTCTTTAGTAAAATATCTGAAATTAAAGCAGAAAGTCTTAGCTTTTAGTTTTATTTGAACACCCATTTACAAATTGAAAATGGAATTTTATGCACTTGAAGATATTTATCTGAAAAAGTAAAGGTTTAATATATCTTCTTTAAGATTTCTTCCAGCTTTGCTATTTTTGTGATTTTCACTAACTTTTTTTCTGGGGTGAATAAGAAGATCCTTTAAGACATTGGAGACAGGAAATTTATGGTGAAGGAACACAGGCAAAGTGAAAAAAGGAAAGTTCAAAGTACTGTGGGACCTTTTAAATTCTGCTATTGCATCATATTCACTTTTCAGTTCAGTCATGTTGAACTACTTGAAATTCTCAACACACCCCTTATTCCTCTATGCAGTTTGTTTCCTGTGTTAAGAATGTTCTCTCTTCGTCCCTTTAACTTTAGCTATATCTAACCACTATTCATCATTCAAACATTGATCTAATCTCAGTTTGATTCCTTCCACTGCAAACCTATAGCCCTTTGGGCATAACTCCATCATACCACTTTGCACAAACTCCATTATAATTGTTCATTCATTTTACTTTCATGCTGAACTCTGAGCTATAACACTTCTCTGCCTCTGCATCTCCAGCAGCTAACCTAGTGATTCTCCAATAGAAGGCATTCAACAAACCATTAATTGAATTATTAAAAAGAAAAAAAAAAACAATTATTCCCCCTTCAAATAGAAATAAATCTGTAAGAACAGAAAAAAGAAACATTCCTGTAGATGCTTATGTAAGATATCCATCACAAAAATAATCATATATGTAAATGAAGGTGAAAATAAATAGAGTTTGATTGCATCCTGCGCTTTATAGAAATTCTTGGAATTTATGCCATTGGAGATGCTTTAAGAAAAATACTTCCTACAGGCAAAAACATGCTTATGATGACCAAGCCACCATGTTAGGCATAATAATTTAGAGACTAAAGTGACATAAATGTTTTTCAAGATGGTCTACCTCACACTAAATTGTGCTCTATCGTGTTTTTCAGGGGTGTCATAGAATAAAAAAAAAAAAAAAAAAAAAAACTGTTTTACTTTGTGTTATGTCTTCATAGCCTCTAAATAAGCATTCCATTGTACTTTATCACTTTTTATACAACTCATACTCTCCTTTCCAGCATATGTACTTGCATCTGCTAATTTTAAATAAGCTTAACAGAAACTTTCTTTAAACATTATTAAACACATAAAACTATTATATATTGCTAATACCTCTCCTCACTAACAAAGTCATATGGAATCGACATCCTTTATTCAAAGAAGGCTCAGAAATTTCAGTCATTTTTTTAACCTCACATTCTTTCTAACCATTGACCTTTAATCATTTGCTGTAATTGGTGAATTGTGAATTTATAATATTTTTCAAAAGTCTCCATTGCTTTTCCAGTGCATTTGACATTATGAATTACTGCTGACTAATCAATGTTTTCCTAACTGATGTCACTAATATAAAATTTTTACTCATTTAATAATTCTGAACATTATTATCAAATTGCTTATCTTAAAATACCACTTTTAGCATCCTAAAAATATTCTAGAAGTACAGTACCAACTAGTACCTATAAAATACAGTCCAAATTCAATAATCTTGCCTTTTAAAGGCTTTTTTAAATCTGGCCCCAACCTATTTTTCAATTCCCCCCCTTCTGTGTATCATAAATTCTCCTCTCTAGAGTAATCACTGACCTCCAAATGCTATTTGTTAGGATATATTTACCCCTGTTTTAACTCTTACCACAAACTTTCTCTTTATACTTCTTCCGCTCTCTACACTCCCTTCCTTCCTCTAAAACTGATATTAATGTTCTGTCAGTACTTAAAATGAGAGGGCCATCATTTACCTCCAGTGGTAATTCATTAACAGACATGGTCTTAACTTCCTACTAATGAGGTTGATTCAAAAGCTATGAGGGTGTGCATCCTAAATTGAAACAACTTTATACTCTTGACATAAGTGTCCATAACTATGTTCTGTTCAGACAGCTTGATGACTGATGTATATCATAAGGAAAAAAAGGCAGGGTCTTTGTTCCCATATTTAATTTTTTTTTTCTCACATGATTAAAAAAATAGCACCTTATTCTCTAGTAAATCTTAACTTTCTTTTTTCTGTGATGACTTCAATAAGTGTCCCTAAAGACAATGACACTGTTCTTGTTGCTTATCTTTTTCAGTGTATAAATCTTATCTCTTACATAAATTGGGGAGCATCTCAAAAATGATAGTGGGGGAAGGGGGGTTTTATCATTTCTTACTTACATCTCTGAAACTCCAATACTTTGGCCACCTGATGCGAAGAGCTGACTCATTTGAAAAGACCATGATGCTGGGAATGATTGACGGCAGGAGAAGAAGGGGATGACAGAGGATAAGATGGTTGGATGGCATCGCCGACTCAATGGACATGAGTTTGAGTAAACTCCGGGAGTTGGTGATGGACAGAGAGGCCTGGCATGCTGCGGTTCATGGGGTCGCAGAGTCAGACACGACTGAGCAACTGAACTGAACTAACTTACATCTCTGTAGTCTTCTCCCTTGTCTTTTATGCTGGTCTTCAAAGTCCTTATTTCTCTCCACTGTGCAAGCCTACATTGTTAATAAAACAAAAGCAGTAACATGGTCTAATGTTAGATTAAATGTCACCAGAGCAGTGTTTGGGTCCCATCTGTACTGGAAAATTAAACTGAGCTCTCATATCCTTTGAGCTGAATGTTATTTTTCTCCTTAATAGGAATAATGGCTAATGTATCTTACCCTGATAACTTGTGAGACTGTATTATTTTTCCACATCTATTCACTTCCCTTTATTCTTCAGCACCTTATGTCTGCTAGTTGCTCAGTTGTGTCCGAATCTTTGAGACCCCATGGATTGCAGCTTGCCAGACTCCTCTGTCCATGGAATTCTCCAAGCAAGAATACTAGAGTGGGTTACCATTTCCTTCTCCAGGGTACCATTCTAACCCAGATATTCAATACGGGCCTTCCTAATTTCAGACAAATTCTTTACCATCTAAGCCAACAGGGAAGCCCAGAGGAATACATTTCCCCTTTCCTTAAATCCTTAACTTTGTGTTTGGCCAAGCAACTTGCTTCAGTCAAGGACATGTGAGAAGGCAAGAAAATATTTCATTTCCAAATTGCTATGAGTGTTCTCATCTTCCTGCAATCTACCATAAGAAGGGGCTGCAACTGCCTCAGGAAATTGCTGCTCTTCATCTTGGTCTCCAAAAGACAAGTCTATATAGCACACCTAACCCCAAGTCTAGTCAAGCTCAGCTAAGCCAAGTAGAATCCCAGACAACCTACAGACTCAGGACTGAAAAATAAATATTTGTTTTAAGCTAATAACTTTTTTTGGATCTGTTGTTTATGTAAAATTCTTACAGCAAAATCTAAGACATTTCTTGCAGAGCTAAGATCTTTAAATAGGTTTCTATATACAAATATGATTTATAAATGTTACAGTGTAAAAATATCTTACAGCCATTATGGTGGGCAAATAAATCAAACACTAAAAATACATACTGTATAACTGTACTTTAGTAAAGTTGTAAAATAGGCAAAATATGTCGACGGTGATAGAAAGTAATTGCCTCAGGGGTGAGTTTCAAGGGCCTTGTTAATAATTTAATCATACAAACATTAAGGAGCATTTTAGTCAAGGAAAGTTTGCAAAATTTGTTTTGGATGTTGAATACATAGATATGTACAACTGTCAAAGCTCAACTAACTGAGAAATTGTGTACCTCATTATACGTTAGCTATAACTCAATAAAACAAAACTCATGCAATATCACTGACTCATCCTCAACTTGACTTTTGCATCTACCTACACACTCAACATTTTCATTTGAACATTAACAGGCAACTCACACAGTGTACTCACAACCAAACTCCTAATTCTACCCACTACTTCAGAAATTTTCTCTTACAACAGTATACTTTATCCAGAAAAAGAAAACAGCTCCATTTCCCTAGTTCTTCAGGCAACATATATTAAAAACAAAAACATTGATCCTTATCTCTCAAATATTGCATCCAACTCATTCCTCACTTCTTCCTCTGCAAATACTCTGATCTAAGCCACAGTCATTTGCAAGGCTCCCAACTTCTATCTTTGACATTTTGCTACTCAGACAGTTATCGTGTGCATAGCTGCTTCTCAACTGGTATTTGCCAAAGTGATGAATGAAGGAAAATGCCTTTTGCATCCTAGCTTTTTCTATTTAGTCTCATCCAGAAGCATCATGATCTCCCAGGAGTTATTCTGGCTCAAGCACCAGCTCTGCAAGCCCTTAGTGCTTGCTCAATCTAATTAGCATTACTTACAAAGGAAATGTACAACAGCCCAATGCAAGTGCAAAGAAAGCATTAATCAACCTGAGTGCAAAGCTTAAAAGCAAGATAGTAACAGAAGCTTCTTCCCCACTCCTTTAATTATTCTGGCAGCCACAAACAAAAACATAATGATGAGAGAGGAAGAAGGCACTAAAACGAGCACTGCCCTGATTCTGTCCCAGAAGTCATCCTTTCTCCCGTTTTGTTCCGGGTTTCTGGCACCTACATGCTATCCAATTCCTCCTTCCCCGTATGCATCTGAAGAATTAATTCTAAAACTTTACAAAGTGACTTCAATCACTCTAGAGGGGAACATGCTGGAGTTCTAAAATTTACTAGCCTGGCTTATATCATTTAAGAAAAAAAGTTTCATTCAGTGCCTTAACACAGAGAGAAGGAAGCAGCAATGAACCAAAAACAATACAGTGATGACAACCCAAGTATCTGATCTCATGTTAAGACCAATTTTCCCTCTTCAACGTCTTACCTTCTGGTTCTTCCAGTCATTAATGTACTTAGTAATAGCAGTAAAGTATAATTTTCAAAAAGAATGAATTTATGGCTTGCACACAAATATAAAATGACATGTGTAAAATGTTTCAGTCAACTCATTAATTGATGAATGAGCCAGTAGACATTTAAATCAGTTCAAATGAGAGTTTACTTACAGAGATATGTATTCTGGGCAAAATTCATTTCCATCACCATGAACAAATATTATCTGCATTGCTGTAAGCATTACTGTTTTCTACAAGTTAACTTCTATCTACAGAGTTGTTTGATCACTGGTTGAAGACATAGTTACACAGCCTTAAGGAATCCAGTACTCTCCAGTGAGTCTGTTAAATGGTACAGTGGCCACCCTATTTTGCTTATTTACAAGTCACTGGCAAATTTTCCTGGCATCAGGAAAAGGAATAATCTTACTATAGCTTTTTAAAACAAGTTCTACTGTAAAGTCTCCTAAAGTGAAATTGTTTACACATCTTTATTATATCAAAGAAACAGCATGTACATGCTTTCTTTTCAGTTCTTCAACTGGAGAAACTATCATTTTTCAGGAGCGTGTGACTGAAAAAAAAATGGTGAGAAAGCAACAAGAAAATGGTTACAGAAATGCTTTGTTTACATTTATTGTTTTTCATTTTCACATGTCTGTAGTCTGAGTGCTTCTTCTAGCAAAAGAAAAGCTCTTTAACTCTTTGGCAAAAGTGAACTCTTTGAATGATGAGACATACATTGTACAATACTGTTCTCAAACAGTTGCACTAAGACGTGTAAACATAAGTTCCTCCATTCTAAAGGGATTGCTCTTTCAATATTTTATAGACAGAGCTGCCAGTAAGCATTTAGATTTTAAAGTTCTTCAATGTTCTCAAGTTTTAAATACAATTAGAATTTTACATCTACTTTAATATCTTCTCATCCCAATGGTTTAGAGAATGTCTTCATGTTAAATACACACATACATACATAGTATTAAAATGTAAATTATCTAAAAAAATAGAAATTGTTGGGCCACCATCACCACTGCCAACAACAACCAAATAATAAGAAATATATTTTAAATAATTTGCCAGTTTTATATTATAGACAATTTTTATTGAATATCAAATTGTGGAAAGGGTTTGAAAAATCATTATTTGCTAAGCAACCCATTTTCTTGTTTCACCCTTCCAAAGTCAACCTCCTTCTTTTTGTACTCTATTTTGTACCCTCTCAGGGACATATTCACATCTTTTATTGTCCCATGGAAAATTCTCCTTTGGGTAGCTTGCATCTCCATGATTTTTCCTTATCACATTTGGATAAAAGGAAGAAAAGAATTATGTTTCATAAAAACCTACACCCAAATCATCAATACTAGCATAAAATGCAAGTTCCTTTTGATACTAACATCAGTTCTTCTTTATTGTTTACAAAGCTAGCATCTTACTCATTTTATTTTGCCTGTAGTTTTCAATTTTGTGCTTGTTATTTAGTTGTCTTATGACAAAATTACTATTTCAATTTACTCCTAACATATGTTTTTGTATAGTTGAATAAACATTGCATGCATCATTTATTATTTCTTGATATGCCAAGAATCCATGATGATAATAAATATTTAAATATGCTAAGGCATATTTAAAATATTCTTTATGGTTCCACACACATTCTCATGTAAGTAAAAGCAGATGTCCAGAAAGATTAAACACCTCAACTGTGAATGTCAGTGATTATAAAATTTGTATGTATTTGTACTATGCCATATTAAAATGATTGCTTTTTAAAAGGGTATATGATTAAAATCTAAGATACTATGAAGAAAAATAATAAAATTTTCTATTAGTAACATTAAACCTGATGGAGTTCCCATTTCTACCAGTACCTTGTATTATAAAGTAAATGAACAAATAATCACTGATGTGAGGGAGAGCAGAAAAAGCAAAACAGTCAGCAAGAATAAAAATAACTGAGATATTTTGAAGGACTCATCTTTACAATTTGCCTGCCTCTAAAGTAATAAAATGTAATATTTTGAGGGGATAGAGGACTAACCTCAGTTTGGAGGATGGCATAATTTGTAAGAAAACTGATAACAGACAATCAAGATGTGACTTGAAATTAATGGTTAAAAATAATTTTTTGTGTGTTTGTCAACTGTGCAAAAGGCATTTCTTATCTGACTAGCCATTGTATAAAAAATTTCCCCAGAAATGTACTGTTTCTTATTTAAATACTACTATTAGTAAAAGGTAAAGCAAGTAAATTCTACTAAATGAGACATTTAACTTAGAGAGTAGCAATCCCTTTATCTGCAAAAGCTATGAGGCATTTTTTCTTCAAACATAAGTGATATCCCAGTGAAATGTAATGCAATGATTTTACTTAAATCTGTGCCAATGTATTTTATATTTGATGCTACTTAAAAATAAATAAGTATAACAATATATACAAAACACTAAAAAATAACAATACAACAAATTATAAATCAAATACAAATGATTCTGAAAAAATAAAAGTCAATAACATACAGAAGTTAATGTGACAGATTTTGTTTTCCTGAAACGAGTTGGTCAACTTCTAATATGAAGTTTAAGAACAAACATAGTAGCATTAAGGTCAGATCTAAAATATGGTGCTTTGGCATATTGAACATTTTAAGCTGAAGGAATTTGAGGAAGAGCAGGTGAAGGACTCTCTGAACTTCCCTTTCTCCTCTGATGCAGGCCATAGGGTTTTCATGTAAGAGGTTACTTCTCCACACCCAGAAGACAGAAAGATATTGAGAGGAATCTGAATGAACGGGCCTTGCTAAGTTTTCCCCAGTGTGCTATCCCTAGCTCATAGCCTTTGTCCTATCATTTTCCCCACAGCTTTCCATTTTTAATCAAACCTAGCATAAAATCATCAAATGTACTCATTTCTTCCGGTCTTCATTTCCTTATGAAAGTCCCCATCTCACACAAAACTTCTACTAATTAAATAAGAAGAATTACATGTGTTTCTCCTGTTGATTTGTCTTTGTAAATCTAATTTACAGGCTGAGCCAGGAATCTTAAGGGAGTTAAGGAAACTTTTTTCTCCCCTACATGCCTCATTTCCTGGACATGATATAATGTCTTAATTTTTCCACTAGTTTTCTTTATTTGAACTATTGCATTAACTACAATTTCAGAGAGTATCTTTGGATCTATGCATGCTGCAAAAATGATGATAATCATTCACTGGATAATTCCTTGAGATACTTAATGATTCAATATTTATCCCAATAATTATAAGTATGTAAAATATGATTATATATAGTCATAAGAACACAAATAAAAAGTTTCATAAATTCTGTACAGAACTCACTATGCTCAGAAAATATGCTTTCCCAGCAGCCCAAAATATTTAGTTAGATAATCCTCCAATGAGAAAGCACTACATGGGTACAGATGAGTTATCATATTGAGTTGCTGACAGCTGAGAAAGATCCCTTGGAGGAGGAAATGACAACTCACTCCAGTGTCCCTTCCTGGAAAATCCCATGCCCAGAGTAGCCTGGTGGTCACAGAACAGTCCGTGGAGTCACAAAGAGTTGGACATGTCTGAGTGACTGAATATGGGCACAAGGTAAGGTAAGGATGACTAGATCAAGAGCTCAAGACACTAAGAAATTAGATTAGTTTGAATTCAGGGTGGAGAATCACATGTGTCACAGAAGAATCTCTAGAATATCAGGGGAAAGTGGTAGAATTTTGGGCATGCAGAGGACAGCAGTTTAAGAAAAAAGACTAAAGACAATAGAAAGATAAGGGGAAACATCATTAAATCTTGGGTAGGCTCTATAAATTACCCAATTGCTCAATATTTGAGTGTGATCTTAAGAAAAATGAAGGATATAAGTATTTTTTTTGGAACTAATTCTTTACTAAGTAGAAATTATATCTTAAAAAATCACCAACTCTCAGTTTTTGCTCTTTCTTCCTGATAAAATCAATCTATTTATTCTCTGTGTGCCTATAACAATACTTTATAATGATGGATATCAGCTTAATTATGTAGATTTAATTAAGTATAAGCATAATTAAATGAACAAAAAGAATTCCTGAAATAGGTTTTAACATCTCAGTTAAAAAGGAAGACAGTATTCTGGTCAATGTTTTTGAAGGAAGCTGTATTAAACTATTGAGATTCAAAGTTATTTGACCATCTGTTATTCTTTAATCAAGTTCTAAAAGGATGGGTTATAGGCCCAGGGCACAGAAAATAAGTATGCAAAGAAGTATTTCAGAAAGAAGAAGAAAATAATCCTAAATTACAAAAGACATAAGTAATTTTGAGGCCCTGGGTCATTTGTTTGAAAAAAGAAAGGTTATAGATTAAAGAAATGAATACACTATTTCTTTTCATGAGTTGTTTTATCTTTTTTCTTTTTAAATTTCAGACTTCCATCTACATTACAATATTAATTTAAAAATTCTATACATATTTTCTCAAAATTTGGAAGGAACAGTTGAGGGGCATGAATAGTTGTGTTTCTACTGCTCTCCGGAAATGGAACTTTTCTTATTTACATGTAACCCAAGGGCTGACATTGAATTCTTCTGGGCATGGACAACCATCTTTTCCAATCTGCTGAAGACAAATGAAAAAGCTCCTGGCAGGGGACTCTGAGTGGCTGCTACTTGATACTCTAAATTTTTCTTGGCCTTGCTGAGTACCTCCTATGTTATTCTCACACAAATAATGAGGACAAATATCTGTAACTCAGTAATACTCCAGTTAATATTAACAAAAACGGCCAACAAATTTTTCTCAAAGTGAATCCAACAATGTATATAAAGAATTATAACCGATGACCAAATGGGACTTATCCCAGTTATTCAGGGCTAGTATAACCCAAAATGAAATTAATATAATCCATCACATTAAACAGTTAAAAAAAAAAAAAGAAAACTCAAATGTTTATATAAATAGATGCAGAAAAATTAGTTGACAAAATTCCAACACCATTATATGATAAAAGCTCTAAGTAAGCTAGGAGCACAGGGAAAGTTCCTCAATTTGATAAAGAATATTTATTAAAAATAAAAGTTCAGATAATAGCATACTAAAGAAGAGAGATTTGAAGCTTTCTCACAAAGATCAAAACAAAACAAGAATGTCCTCTCTCACAACTGCATTTCAACATTGTACCGGAAGTTCTAGGTAATGCAGTTAGGCAAGAAGATAAGAGATATTGTGAAGGAAGAAACAGAAATGCTTTAGTTTTCAAATATGATTTAAAAGTTGAAAATCTGAAAAAACAGGAAAAGGTAATCTACAGGAACAAATGAATAATTATAGGACACATAGGATACAATGTTAATACAAAAAAGTTAATAACTTTCTTATGTATCAATAATAAACAAGTAGAATTTAAAATATAAAACACAATACCATAAAGAAGGATCAGCACCAAATAACTGATTCTTTTGAATTGAGGTGCTGGCAGAGACCCTTGAGAGTCCTTTTGACAGCCTGGAGATCAAGCCAGTCCATCCTAAAAGAAATCAACCCTGAATATTCACTGGAAGGACTGATGCTGAAGCTGAAGTTCCAGTATTTAGCCACCTGATGCAAAGAGCTGACTCATTGGAAAAGACCCTGATGCTGGGAAAGATTGAGGGCATGAGGAGAAATGAATGACAGAAGAATAGATGGTTGGATGGCATTACCGATTCAATTGACATGAGTTTAAGCAAGCTCCAGGAGATGGTGAAGGACAGGGAAGTCTGGTATGCTGCAGTCCATGGGGTTGCAAGGAGTTGGACATGACTGACTAAACAGTAACCAGTTACATTAGCAATATAAATCTAACAAAATGTTTAAGAACTATATGAGAAAACTGAGAACTCTGATGAAAGAAATCTAAAAATTAGACAAATGGAGGGATCTTTAATGCTTGTGAATAAGAACTTTCAATATTGTCAAGATGCCAGTTCTTTCCAACTTGATGTACAGATACATTTCAATCCCTACCAAAATTCCAGCAAGTTACTTTGTAAATATCGACAATTGTATTCTAAAATATATATGTATAGATAAAAGACTCAGTATAGCAAGCAGAATGAGAAAAACAAAGATGGGGAACTGATTCATCCAGATATCAAGCCTTATTATGTTGTCATTCAGTCGCTCAGTCATTTCTGACTCTTTGTGACCCCATAGATCAGCAGGCCAGGCTTCCCTGTCCTTCACCATCTCCTGAGGCTTGCTCAAACTCATGTCAATTGAGTCAGTGATGCCATCCAACCATCTCATCCCCTGACCCTCATCCAAGCTCTCATCCTTACCCAAGCTCTCATCCTAATCTAATCTCTCATCATCATATTATAAGGTTATAATAATCAAGGCAGCTTGGTATTGGCAAAAAAGTAGATGGTTAGAGAAATAGAACACGATAGAAAGACTAGAAATAGAACATAAAAATACGATCAACTAATCTTTGACAGTGAGGCAAAAGCAATACAATAGAGCAATGACAGTCTTTTCAACTGGACATCAACATGCAAAAAAATGAAGCCTAGACAAATAACTTACACCCTTCACAAAAATCAACTAAGAATAGATTACAGATATGAATCTAAAATATGAAATTGTAACACTACTAGAGGATAACATAGGAGAAAGTCCTGGTCACCTTGAGTTTGATGATTTTTTAGATACAACACCAAAGGCACAATCAATGAAAGAAATAATTTCTAAGTTGGACTTTATTAAAACTAAACTTTCTTCTCTGTGAGAAGATGCTGTCAATAGAATGAAAAGATAAGTCACAGACTGGAAGAAAATATCTGTTAAAGACATATCTGATAAATGACTATTATCCAAAATATAAAAATAACTCTTAAACTCAACAATAAAGAAGCAATTAAAAACTGGGTCAATGGCCATAACAAGCACTTCATCATAAAGCTATACAAATGGCAAATAAACTTAGAAAAAGATACTCCATACTATTTGTCATCATGGAAATATAAATTAAAATAATGAGACACTATTACACACCTATTAAGACAACATACATATGTCAAAATTCAGAATACGGACACCACCAAATACCACAGAGTACAGAATAATAAAATCTCACATTTATTCCTGGTGGGAACACAAAATGGCACAATTACTTTGGAAGATAGTTGACAGTTTCTTCTGAAACTAAATATACTCTTACTATATGATCCAGAAATTATGGTCTTTGGTATTTACCCAATGAAGTGGCACTAGTAGCAAAGAACCTGCCTGCCAATGAAGGAGACATAATGAAACACAGCTTCAATTCCTGGGTTGGGAAGATCCTCCAGAGGAGGGCATGGCAATCCACTCCAGTACTCTAGCCTGGAGAATCCCCAGGATGAAGAAGCCTGGCGAGCTACAGTCCCTGGGGTCACAAAGTGTTGGACATGACTGGAGCGACTTAGCAAAAACTCACACAGAAGAAGTGAAAAGCTTATATCCACATACAAACTTGCAGCTTTATTCATAACCATCAAGACTTTATTTATTTATTTATTTTTTAACCATCAAGACTTTAAAGCAATCAAGATAAACTTTATATGGAATCTAGAAACATGGTATTGATGAACCCATTAGCAGGGAAGGAAAAGAGACACAGATGTAGAGAATGGACTTGTGGGGGAAATAGACAGTGGGATGAGTGGAGAAAATAGGATCGACATATATTATATATATATATATATATATAATCATGTGTAAAATAGATAGCTGGTGAGATGTTGCTCTATAACACAGGGACCCCAGCCTGGTACTCTGTGATGACCTAGAGGGGTGGGATGAGGGTGAGGTAGGCTCAAGAAAGAGATATATATATAATTATGGCTGATTCACATTGTTGTACAGTAGAAACTAATACAATATTGTAAAGTGATTTTCTCCCAATTAAAAAATAAATTTGAGAAAGAGATGTCCTTTAGTAGATGAATGTGTAAATACACAGAATTATATCCAGACAATGAAATATTGTTGTGCTCAAAAGAAATGAGTTAGCTAGCCATGGAAAGACATGGAGAAAACTGAAATGCATATTACTAGATGAAGAAAGGCATTCCAAAATATCTACATACTGTACAAGATATCCTGGCAAAAGGCAAAACTATGTACACAGTAGAAAGACCAGCAGTTGCCAAGGGATGGAAAGAGAATGAGATGAAAAGGCAGAGCCCAGAGGGTTTCTAGACCAGTGGCAATGCTATATCTGACACTATAATGACACGGTGGATACATGTAGTTATATTTTTGTCCAAATACATATAATGTACAATACCAAGACTCAACCTGAATGTAAACTATGCACTTTGAGTGATAATAATGTATCAATTGGGGTTCACCAATTAGTTACTAATTGTAACAAATATACAATTCTGGTAGAGGATACTAATTATAAGAAAGGCTATTCATATGTAAGGAGGGCAGTGGGTACAAGAGAAATCTCTGTTTTATTTGTCTATCTCTGTCTCTCTTGAACTTTTCCAATAAAATCATACCAAGGAACATGGGCAAATAAATTACATATAAATAGAGCTCCTCTTGGTGAAGGGTGATGAATAAACTAAAGTTTAGCTACTTTTATCAAACTTCACAATCACCACCAATCGAGAAACTCTTAAAAATAATCCTGTGCTATCTAATTCTTCCTCTAAACTAGGGACAGTTAACTTAAGCAATATTCAAGGTTTAAGTAAGAGCTGTGTGGTTTAATTTATGATGTACAGTTCTTTATAGTTATAATGATTACTTTTATGAGGCCTGCTAGAACTTAATATATCTGACTTTATGCTTTCTATTTCTATCTACTGGACATTTCCACACATAGCACAACACACACATTATCATCAAAGCTACTTCTTCACCTATTATCTCAGCTAATAATGTTCCTCAAATCCTAAGTGTTCATATTTGAGTTCTTCTTTCTTTCATGTTGTCTACTCCTGAAACCATATACAAGCCCCTGTGTCCCTGTCCTTTGAAGACAAAGGCTTCTACTTTAGTCTCAGGACTCCATTGAATCTCTAAAGGCTGACTCATGAGTTAATGATTAGGAAATGTAAAGTTACAGAAACAAAGATCAGCCATTGAGCAGGGAAACTGGTAACAGTTTAGACTATAAATCTGCCACAAAGGAGAATCACCAAACTCACAGTTCCCTGAAAGATACAGATAAAGGTCTGACACACACTCCTAAGTTGCTTTTATGTAAGCAGACCTCCATCAGATGAAAACTATGGACCTTAAGAACATAAACCCTAGACTGGTTGAAACCAGAAGGTTGATGATGTTTGAAACTTCACCTCAATGCCAATAAACTGAGAATTGTGCCCTAGATGATCACACATCCTACCGGCTCTTCCCTCACACTGCCTTCAAAATCCCTTCCATGAAACCAGTCTGGGAGTTCAGGTCTTTTGAACATGAGTTGCCCATTCCCCTTGCTTTGTGCCCTACAATAAATGCTGTACTTTCCTTCATTACAACCCAGTGTCAAAATATTGGCTTTACTGCCCACAGGAGAAGAGATTCCATTTGGCTCAGTAACATAATCACATGTGCCAAATAATTTCTGGGTGTCTCTAGATACAATCCCTCTTGTACTATACAGCTCTTTTAAGCTCCTCTCTGCATTAAGCTCTTATCTTCCTGTTTCCATTCTTTTCTTCTTGGTATGCACATTGATTGCCCTCATACTGATCATTCCAAATCATACAGTGGATAATAATAGTTGTTCCATGGTGCCTTTTTACCTATAAGAAAAAGTCCAATTTCTTTATTAAGGTCATGGACTTTTATTTAAGTATATTTGAGAACTTTTTCAGATTATTCTCACAATTTTCTCCCACACTCTCTAATCCAGTTAGAATAACTGGGCATCTAGATCATGTTATTCTTTTATCAGTCTTCATGTTTATTCACAGGTTTCCCCCTCTGCTCAAATTTTCCTCTCCACAGTGTCCACCTAGTAAAAGCCTAATTTTACAAATTTCAACTCAAAGTCATCTACTCTTTAGAGCCTTTCCTGACTCTACAGTGAGACTCTCTGCTTGACCCCTCAGTGGGCTGGAGCAGATCTTCCTTTATTCTTCTATTATAGACATTACTAAGTATAGTGTAATTATCCTTCTCCATGAAGTCTCAGAAGTTAGAAACCCAAGTTCCATCTGTTGCCAATGCACAAACTTGGATATACATAATTTTCCCCAGAAAAGACAGATTCACTAAACCTATCAGCTATTACAGAGTACTCAGTTACTCTAGCTCATCAAAGTTAGAATGTCATTCAGTGGATGAGGCACATTATTTTATATACTACTAAAAGGGAAAAAAATGCAGTCAAACTATGACATGTCACTGACAGAGACATCCTAATTTCAAGGTTGTTAAAACATGACAATAAATACCTTAAAATTGATAAAATGAAATGCTGTCTTTTGAACCCTAAACACTGTTCAGGGAAGACAGAATAAACAGACACATTTTCAATCAGTGTCAATTTGCATACTCAAAGAAGATAGTTGTTTAAAAAACTGCTAAATAAAATCATGGTGATAAACAAACAACACAGATGTGACATTTAATTTCAAAGATGCAGCTTCACAACTGAAATTATTTGAAGTAATTGCAAATAAACATTTTCAGTCACTGGAAGTAACTAAAATATGGTAATCATAATAGACAAAATACAAAAATGAAAACCAAAGTTCTAATGATTTGAGAATTGATTCTTCAGGTGTCTATCATACTACACTAATTGAAAAAAAATCACACAAAGAAATCCATATTAAGCAACTTAAAATGAAGTAAAAATGATATCCTCTGGAATACATTGTGAATAAATCAAAAACTGCTATCAAGATGCTAGCACAGTGTCTGAATTTCTAAAAAATATTTATTGTTGAGAAAAAGATGCTTAAATATAAGATGCATAATTTAATTTTATCATATATGTAAACAATACATGATGAGAATTAATACATACATGATATATATTTGTATATATATAATTAATAAAATACTTTAAGTAGATATGTCTCATTCAGTTGCATATCTAAAAGCTAACAGTAACCTGCATTTTTTTCTTTATTTGGAAGTCTTTTTTATTACGACATTTGATATAAACTAATTTTGAATTCACAATTCTAAGGACCCTGCCCCTCCCCAAATAACTTTAATTAAAAGGTGTCTTGCCTAAATATCAATTTATGGCCATGTGAATGAGCCAATAAATGATTTGTAATGTGCTGCTATAGCTTAAAATAATATATTGGCAAGATAGAGACAAACAGAAAAGAGAAAATATTCAGATGATAAGGTATAATACCTTATTAAAATCAAGTGCTTAATTTTCTTAAATAAAATAATATTAAAATTACGGTATGGCCTATGTAACTCTAAATATGCACCTTCAGAAAGTTAAAATAAAATATTAGGTACAGAAAGATCAGTGGGAAACACATATACATGTAAACATACATAGGTAGTATAGATATAGATATACAGATATGATAGGTAAGTAGGTTGATAGGTAGATAGATATGATGAAAAGAGCTACTGTATAAGAAGAAAGAAAATATTCTGACACTTTGGTACAAAGTGCTAAGATCAAAGTGACATCATAGAAGAAGAAAGCTGCTCAATCATTGAAATTGTGGCTGAGTTAAACAAAGAGATAAACAGATATACAACAAATCTTAAAATTCTAAGATAAAACTTGCATGCAACTTGGAAAACTTTTTTAAAAGTCACATTTTGATGAGTATACAATCTCATTACTTGCCCAATGGGTAGCCAAAGCAGGGAATTATATAAAGGCAATTATATTCTACAACAACAAATTCCTTAGAACATCTATTTGTAAGAAAAGTGTGAGTATAATGGGTCATATATCACAAAAGGACTCTGGAGAGAGGGACGTCTTAGATGGTTTAGTAACCATCTCTAAATATAAGGACATTACTAAAATTACTAAAATTTGTTTTTTCTTAATCTATAAAATCAAGATACTAATAGCTGCCTTTTGGTTTGTTCAGAGAATTAAATATATGGGTTCTATTATCAGAGTTATCACACACACACACACTTACACACACAAAAAGACACACACACACGAACTTCATAGCTATTACTTATAATCATGTGAATCATTTATTTAACAAAATAAATTTTTAAAAGCTTTTTCAATTTTTCCAATCAGCTTATAAGAGAATTTATTATTTTTCAAATTAATTCACTGAAACCAGCCAGAAAGACACAAAACATAGACCAATATATAATCCTTGAAATAAATTCTTCATTTATACTCATTTATCTTATACTCTTATGCACTGTATTCATTATCCTGGATAGCTGCTAACTCTGTTAACATGGGTTAAGAGTTCATATGAGTTGACTCATTCTTAATGTTCTTGTTTTGTTTTTTACTGAATTTAACAAACACAACAAAACAAAAGAGAAACAAGTCAGACAGTGGGAGTCTTCTTTCACGTATCTTGATTTTCTGGTAAGGAGTAGAAAATAAGGCTATGTAAACTTCCTAAAAAATTGCAAAGATTTTCTTTTTTTACTTTTATATCATCAATAAAGGAGAAAGAAATGGCAATCCCCTCCAGTATTCTTGCCTGGAAAATCCCATGGATGGAGGAGCTTGATAGGCTACAGTCCATGGGGTCGCAAAGAGTCAGACATAACTGAGTGATTTCACTGACTTACTTATCCTTAATAGAACCTCCACAGTCTCAATTAGGAATTTCTAGTTGGCAGTCACAATCAATGAATTGTGGAGGTTACCCACGGCTGGCATCATATGCTTACCAGTTTCAAACCCAATCTGCTATGTTTATTCATGTATATACACATAAAATATATATAAACACATATTTAACATATATTTCTTAAATGACCCCATTTTCTAGGCAATGTATGTGCAAAGGGATGCACAGTGAAGAATAAAGATTATTAAAAAATCATTATTTATACTATATGAGAAGCAGAGAGCCAGAAAGGAAAAAAAAACAAACAAACAGAAGTTTAGTATATTTCACTCAAACCTGTGTGTATATGTACACACACTGACAAATTCCATGTTCACTCTCCTTTTCTTGCTAACATTTAGTATACGGACAATGTGCTCAGCTTTAAACTAACTAAATCTACATTTCTCACCATTATTCATAGCTAAAAATAAATATCTGACACAAAATGGAAATGGTAGCAGATGATATTGGATAGGGCTCCAAGTAAATATTATTGTAAAAGAACAAATTTGTGTGATTGATATTGTTTTATCCATCTTCCTATTCTTTTTTTCTGCTGAAAATACAGACATGTAGTGAAAGTAAAGATTTCTTGGGACTATGAGGTGAAAAACATAATGATGTAGCCCATAAATTTAAAATGACAGAGTAGAAATTTATGAGAAAACTGAATCATTGACGTCAATATGATGAGACTGTGTGCATGTGTGCTAAGTTGCTTCAGCTGAGTCTGACTTTTAGTTCAGTCCTAAAATGACTGTATCTATTTGTCTTGTTAAATGAAGAAATTAATAAATTCCAAACTTGTTTAAGACATAGGTTGGTTGTATTTTTCTTTGACTTATTATAAATTAATGGAAAAGCTGTATGTGAGTATTATGTGCGTGTGTGTGTGTGTGTATCTGTGTGCTTGTGTATTTATGAATAATGACAGAGAGGAAAAAACATTTTTAAAAAAAGTTATGCCAACCTTAATATATGTTGATTTATCAAACTTCTTTCAATCTTTGTTTTATATTTTAGCATTACTTTATACCAAGTTTATATTTTGAATGACTTTTATTCTTTTAAATTTGTTAAGACGTGTCTATGGTAGACCATATGGTGTATCTTGGAGAATGTTCCATGAGCACTTCCAGAAGAATGTGTACTTTGCTATTTTGGTATTTAGTGTTTTATAGATATCTCTAAGGTCAAGTTGGTTGATTGTTACATACAAGTTTTCTAAATGTTGTTATTTTATAACAACACACTACTATTAATTTCTAATAACTAATTCCAGTTGTTCTATCAATTATTAGGAATGAAGTATTGAAATCAGGAACTTATTGTTAATGTATTTCTGTCTTCTATTATCAGCTTTAGTTTTACATAGTTTGATGTGAAGCTGCTCTGTTTTTAGGTGTGTATATATTTATAATTGTTATCTCTAACTTTTCATATTATGTACTGTCCCTCACTGTCTCTAGGAATAATTACTATCTTACTGACTATTATTTTTGAAATTAGCATGGTCACTCCTCCTCTCTTTTGCTTACATTTGCATTTATTTACATCTTTCTACTTTCCAATTATTTGCCTTTTCAAATCCAACATGTTCAACATATTATAATTTTATAACATCTGGAAAATTTTCCAACATCTGAAAAATCAATATCTATTGATTTATTTTTATTTTTATTTTATTGATTTTATTGATTTTTATTTTTTTTTATTTATGATCCTTATTTTCCTGTTCCTTTGTATATCTTAATATTTTTGTTTGAAACTGCACAATATAAATATATCATGTGCAAATTCTAGAAATCAGATTCTTCTGACTCCAGAGTTTGTTGTTTTTGCCCCTTGTTTTTATTGTCTTTTGTTTGTTGAGTGACTACCCTGGACTCTATAAAATTTGTGTTTCTTGTCACATGCAGCCACTGAAGCACCTGCTTGATTAGTTTATTGGTTAGCTAATACTTGGTCAGAAATTTCCTTAAATGCCTTGTATTAATACGTTCTTTACTTTAGCCAAGTGACTCTGTGTGTGTGTGTATGTGTGTGTATGCTGGGATATATTGGGATACATTTTCAACGCTCAGGCAGTTGACATGTCTGCCTTGCTCACTGTTCCCTTGTTGCACAGGACTCAAACTCAGCCAGTGGTAAGTGCCTGGAGATGTCTCATATCTTGCCTGGGTACACACGCACCACTGCATATGTGCACATCCTTCTAAATCCCCAGCAATATGTCAGAGCATTTCAAAGTACCCTATGGTCATCTAGTTTTCAGACCTTACTTGCAAACTTTGTCTGGACTTTTATTTGCATCAACCAGTACCACAATTGTTGGCAGCTTTGGTGTTAAGCAGTTGCAGCTAATTATTTTTGAAAAACACCCTGGGAAAAAGGCCTTTTTCATGAAAGGGACTCCAAGTCAGGTCACAAATTGACAATACTTCTTGACTGGGGATTTTCTAAAAAACCAAGATAGGCCTGGTAATAGGGATTTATAAGGTGCTCCAAACCTGGTCTATCTCCTCAAATACCTGCAAGGTTACTGGTCTTCATCTTTACCATAAATTGTAAGTCTGTGTGTGTGTGTCTTTTTTTTTTTTTAAGACAACCACAGAGCAGAGAGGAATGGGGCAGGCTAAGTTATATTTCATAAGTCTCACTGTCCTTTAGATGTTAAGTAATTTTTCTCCTAAACAAAATGTCTAAAACTCAGCAGGTCATAAAATAAACGTGATTGAAGCAAAATTCTGTGAGATAAAATAATAAAGAACAACAAACACTTAACAGACTAAAATCTCAAGGTATATGTATGTACCTGCTAAGCAGGAGTGAGAAGGATAGAGTCAAGAAATAATTTACAGAAGTCTTGTATGGGACTAGTAATACTCTAATCTAAACTTGGCACTGAAATATACTTTCCCCTGGCAAGCTCTAGAAATGTAATAAAAAAGATCAAATTACTATTTTAATTTTTTTTAAATCTTTACAATACTACAATCTAGAAGATTTTTTAAGTGCAGTGTATAGATAGAATTTGTTTGCATACCGTGAGGTTAATTCTATTCAGTGGTCACATACTGCACTGTGTTTTCGCTCAGTCATGTCTGACTCTTTGTGATCCCATGTACTATAGTCTCTCTTCACAGGATTCTCCAGACAAGACTACTGGAGTGGGTAAGCCATTCCCTTCTCCAGGAGATCGTCCCAACCCAGGGGTCACACCCGGGTCTCCCACACTGCAGGCAGATTCCTTACATACTGCACTACCAACACTGATTTTGGATTCTTCCTCATTCATACTATTAATCAAAAGAAGATAGTAAAAAACTGCTTATTTGGTAAACCTTTAGTACATCTTTGAAGCTGAGGGTGTTGCCTATAATCCGTGGCTGTGACGAATCCTGCATGAGTCAACCTGCTGCACGAAATCATTATCAAGTTATAAAACCAATACAAATCATATCCCACCAATCAAGAACAGAAAACTGCTGTAGACAACGTGGGAATATATTTTTGTAAAGACATAACTCTAATTAGCTTGATTTTATTGGGAAACATTTTACTTCTCTATCTCTTAATTACCGTGGGTTTAAAATTAAAATTAGTTAAGCCTAAATCAATGCAAGTAAAGCATTCTCGGATTATATGATGGTGACTCTGAAAGACTGCATATTTCCTGAGATGTGGGACAATGAACGGTAGCATTGATTTTTAGGCTATAGTATTGTGTGACTCACTTTTAATTTTTCCCCAATTTATCAACCTAGTAGGCTTTGTTTAATGATCAAATTATATAAAAGTAAATTTCATGAACAATTCTATACAAATATCATTGTAAAATATCAAAAATATGTTACCACTTTTATTTCCTATAATGTCAATTCCACTTCTTGTTTATGTACAAATTCCCTGTTTAGAGAACACTGTACTGTTTAGTGATCTCCTTAAGCTTAGAGATCTCTAATCGATTGAAGAAATGAATCAGATTCCCATTATAGTGCTTTATGACAAATTTTGTGAGGTACACTGAATCATATTCATATTAAAATCATTCTAGAAGTAGCATAAGAGTTGAAATTAATGTCAAAGTCTGGAGAAATTTTAATAAATACATTGAAACATTTTTAAAAGGAATATGTTGAAATACTAATGTCCTCTGATTTTTTTCATTAAAGTTGTGTAACTTTGAGTTAGTTATTTAAAACCTCTTTGGGTCTCAATTTTTTATTTTAAGAGAAGGACATGTAGAAATAGAATTATAGGTTTGCTTCACAAAGTCTCTAGAATATATGCATCGCAAAACCACTCAAGTAGTGTCTGTAAAAATGTAGATGCTCAGAATTAAGGGGTAATATCATTTTTTAAAAATATTTCGATAACTGCAAATAAAAGGAAAGGGGAGACGAGAGGGGATGAGGTCACAATTGTGTGCATGCGCATGTGTGATCTGAGAGGAGTGAAAACGTTTTGAAGAAAAGTTTACGAGCCATCAAATTAGGAATTAAAGTCTGTACAATGACTGAGGGACCTTGTCTTTAGGAGCCTTTAGTGGGAGCATATTCTGCACATTTTAAATTCAATATTGAAAACAAATAACATGCTTGAATGCATGGAAGGAGTAAGAAATACTGGTTTTCAATTCTACACCCAACGGATTAGATTTGCTACTCATTCATATTTTCACTTACCTGGAGAAATACTACTGAGGGAGAAAAATCAACATGTATAAACAATACATTGGGGTGTTTGTTATGAAGCATTTTGTATTATCATGGCCCCAAATTCTTACAGGTGAGCCAAGCACCACACCATGGTCAGCAAGAACAGAGAATTTTGCAAATTTGGTAAATGGATTAGACTGTTTAATATATTTTGGTTTGAATTACATGGCCTATTTGTATCACATTTGGGAGGCAAATATATATATTTTTTCTATATTATTTTTATGTGTGATGAACAATATTAGTAAAACATATGTTATACTCACCAGAAAGGAAAAAACTCAGGGAGAGAAAGTAACAGAAATCCATGATCTCATATTTTGTTATAATTAAGCAACTTTATTCATATTTAGGGGCTTCTTGGTGGCTCAGAGAGTAAGGAATCTGCATGCAATGCAGGAGGCAAGGGTTCAATTTCTGGGTTGGGAAGATCCCCTGGAGAGGGAAATGGCAACCCACTCCAGTATACTTGCCTGGAAAATCCCATGGAGCTTGGCAGGGTCCAGGGAGTCTTAAAGAGTTGGACACCACCGAGTGACTAACACTTTCACTTCCACACTTTACTCATATTTAACAGAGTTAGAAAGAGTTTAAATTTTTAGAATGGGGAAAACTTATTTTTCAAGTAGTTCCTATTCAAATTTTAAGGTTATTCCATTAAAAACTCATTAACTATATCATGGATTAATTCAGTTCAGTTCACTGGCTCAGTCAAATTCTGACTCCTTGCGACCCCATGAACCACAGCATGCCAGGCCTCCCTGTCCATCACCAACTTCCAGAGTCCACCAAACCCACGTCCATTGAGTCACTGATGCCATCCAACCATCTCATCCTCTGTCGTCCCCTTCTCCTCCTGCCCCCAACCCCTCCCAGCATCAGGGACTTTTCTAATGAGTCAACTCTTCACATGAGGTGCCAAAGTTGGAGTTTCAGCTTCAAAATCAGTCCTTCCAGTGAACACCCAGGACTGATCGCCTTTAGGGTGGACTGGTTGGATCTCCTTGCAGTCCAAGGGACTCTCAAGAGTCTTCTCCAACACCACAGTTCAAAAGCATCAATTCTTCTGTGCTCAGCTTTCTTTATAGTCCAACTCTCACATCCATACATGACCACTGGAAAAACCATAGCCTTGACTAGATGGACCTTTGTTGGCAAAGTAATGTCTCTGCTTTTCAATATGCTATCTAGGTTGGTCATAACTTTCCTTCCAAGGAGTAAGTGTCTTTTAATTTCATGGCTGCAATCACCATCTGCAGTGATTTTGGAACCCAGAAAAATAAAGTCAGCTACTGTTTCTACTGTTTCCCCATCTATTTGCCATGAAGTGATGAGACTGGATGCCATGATCTTAGTTTTCTGAATGTTGAGCTTTAAGCAAACTTTTTCACTCTCATCTTTCACTTTCATCAAGAGGCTCTTTAGTTCTTCTTCACTTTTTTGGCCATAAGGGTGGTGTCATCTGCATATCTGAGGTTATTGATATTTCTCCCAGCAATCTTGATTCCAGCTTGTGCTTCTTCCAGCCCAGCATTTCTCATGATGTACTCTGCATATAAATTAAATGAGCAGGGTGACAATATACAGCCTTGACATACTCCATTTCGTATTTGGAACCAGTCTGTTGGTCCATGTCCAGTTCTAACTGTTGCTTCCTGACCTGCATACAGGTTTCTCAAGAGGCAGGTCAGGTGGTCTGGTATTCCCTTCTCTTTAAGAATTTTCTACAATTTATTGTGATCCACATAGTCAAAGGTTTTGGCATAGTCAATAAAGCAGAAATAGATGCTTTTCTGGAACTCTCTTGCTTTTTTGATGATCCAGTGGATGTTGGCAATTTGATCTCTGGTTCCTCTGCCTTTTCTAAAACCATCTTGAACATCTGGAAGTTCTCGGTTCACGTATTGCTGAAGCCTGTCTTGGAGAATTTTGAGCATTACTTTACTAGCATATGAGATGAGTGCAATTGTGCAGTAGTTTGAACATTCTTTGGCATTCCCTTTCTTTGGGACTAGAATGAAAACTGACCTTTTCCAGTCCTGTGGCCACTGCTGAGTTTTCCAAATTTGCTGACATATTGAGTGCAGCACTTTCACAGCATCATCTTTCAGGATTAGAAATAGCCCAACTGGAATTCCATCACCTCCACTAGCTTTGTTCATAGTGATGCTTCCTAAGGCCCACTTGACTTCACATTCCAGGATGTCTGGCTCTAGGTGAGTGAGCACACCATCGTGATTATCTGGGTCATGAAGATCTTTTTTGTACAGTTCTTCTGTGTATTCTTGCCACCTCTTCTTGGTATCTTCTGCTTCTGTTAAGTCCATACTATTTATGTCTTTTATTGTGCCCATCTTTGCATGAAATGTTCCCTTGGTATCTCTAATATTCTTGAAGAGATCTCTAGTCTTTCCTATTCTATTGTTTTCCTCTATTTCTTTGCATTGATTGCTGAGGAAGGCTTTCTTATCTCTTTTTGCTGTTCTTTGGAACTCTGCATTCAAATGGGTATATCTTTCCTTTTCTCCTTTACCTTTCCCTTCTCTTCTTTTCACAGCTATTTATAAGGCCTCCTAAGACAACCATTTTGCTTCTTTGCATTTCTTTTTCTTGGGGATGGTCTTGATGCCTGTCTCCTGTACAATGTCATGAACCTCCATCCATAGTTCATCAGGCACTCTGTCTATCAGATCTAGTCCCTTAAATCTATTTCTCACTTCCACTGTATACTCATCCGGGATTTGTTTTAGGTCATACCTGCATGGTGTTGTGGTTTTCTCCATTTTCTTCAATTTCAGTCTGAATTTGGCAGGAGTTCATAAACATTAATTACCTATAAATTCTGTTAAATTACAGCTTGTGTGTATTGTGTGAAAAAAATTCAGGCACAAAAATATTTAATAAGGTAATTTTTTAGACAGTGACACATGTCATCATTAATATCAACTATTCCTTGACATTGTTGGTAATATTTTCAATAATTTACTTTCATCAGAATTTAATTCATATCAGTATTCTACTATGATGAAGATTCACCTACTGAGATGAACACTCTTCGCCAATCTGCTGCATTCTAATATGACCGTTTTCACCTGACTGTATAGCTTCCACATCAGAAGGCCTACAGGAAAGTGAGGAACAAAGAGACAAATTATCAGTTTAAGATTCTATAGTTTGAGAATTGGAACTAGCAAGGAAGTCTGAGAACAGATTCTGACTCTCAGTAGCTGGGTGGTCTTGGGCAATATACCTGAACTTTTTAAGTGTTACTTCATAGGTGAAATGAACATGATAGTTTCCAGCTCAAAGCATATGGGGAGGATTAAAGGAAATCATGTTTGTAATGCATTTAGAACATCACCTAGTCATTGAAAACACTCAATGAATGCAAGCTAATAAAATTCATGTATGCAAATAGGTTTCTCAACTTTCCTTTAAATTATATGATCCTCATTTTCCCTTGACAAAGGGTACAAATTAGAACACTACTTTTAAAACTTCAATGGCATACACACCGAGGAAACCAGATCTGAAAGAGACACGTGCACCCCAATGTTCATCGCAGCACTGTTTATAATAGCCAGGACATGGAAGCAACCTAGATGCCCATCAGAAGACGAATGGATAAGGAAGCTGTGGTAGGTACATACACACCATGGAATATTACTCAGCCATTAAAAAGAATTCATTTGAATCAGTTCTAATGAGATGGATGAAACTGGAGCCCATTATACAGAGTGAAGTAAGCCAGAAAGATAAAGAACATTGCAGCATACTAACACATATATATGGAATTTAGTAAGATGGTAATGATAATCCCATATGCAAAACAGAAAAAGAGACACAGATGTACAGAACAGACTTTTGGACTCTGTGGGAGAAGGCGAGGGTGGGATGTTTCGAGAAAACAGCATTGAAACATGTATATTATCTATAGTGAAACAGATCACCAGCCCAGGTGGGATGCATGAGACAAGTGCTCAGGTCTGGTGCACTGGGAAGACCCAGAGGAATCAGGTGGAGAGGGAGGTGGGAGGGGGGGGATCGGGATGGGGAATACATGTAAATCCATGGCTGATTCATGTCAATGTATGACAAAACCCACTACAATATTGTAAAGTAATTAGCCTCCAACTAATAAAAATAAATGGGGAAAAAAAAAACCTTCAATGGAGGATCTCATTTAAAAAGCAGAGTCTAATCCATTTTGGTGTGGGTCTGAGTTTCTTCATTTCTAACAAGCTTCTTGCTAATGTTTTCAGTCCTGGGACCACACTTTAAGGAGCGAGACATTCAAGCTTCCCCTTTTTTAGAAAGTGCAGTTATCACAGGAAGCCCTGCAGATCACAGGCAGAGATCTCCACCTCCTCCAGAGTCACCCCTCTGAAGGTTGCTCAGAGATCATGGAAGGTGTAAAGAGCTGTAAAAGCAAAAGGGTCACGTGTGCTTTCTCCTCAATCCAAATTACTCCTTTCAGAATGGCTGTGGGGATGACAGTCCACGAGCTGGTCGCTAGGGATGGGGGGTGGCGTGTCATCTGGCAAAGACTTTCACTGTTTCCTCCCATGCTGTGTAGGCATGCCAAAATAAAGAAAAGAAAATCCACCCATAACTGACAAAGTCTGGCTTATAGAAAATGTTTCAGAATGTATTTTAGCTTTTCAAAACACATTTTTTTACAAAAACGTTTTATCAAAAGATTCATAGCTTTATCTAGGAGTTGTCAACTGTTTCACCACAGACAAAAATCATTCCACATAAAACAATAAAATGTATTTCCTAGCACATAAATTCAATGATGTTTATTTACTTTGTATGTGAGTAGACCCGATTCCATTCCATGTAGAAAACAAAAATATAACTTCCCTCTTCAAGGATAGATGTTTTAAAAATATTTAGTTCAAAACTTTTTTTTTTTATATTATTCCTGGTGGATTTTGCATAATCTAACTCCTAGAAGCTTGGAGTGAGATGTAGCCTGAGGAGTTGAACCTTGTCCAAAAAAGCAATACAAACAGATACACAAAGCAAAACATCAAGAATCTTGGTTCTGTTGTTTCATTTTCATCCACTACCTTCAGAGCATTTCTTTTCATTTATAACTTCAGAAGGAAAACAAACCAAAAAAAAAAAAAAAAACAGGAAAGAGAAACATTTTATAAGCTTTCATTGTCAATCATAGACTTCTCCCTTCCCACTGCCAAGGACTCTCCACTGTAACTATCCATGAGTAGTTGTCCCACTAACATTTAAGTTTTGTGTCCACTGAAAATTATTCAGAGACAACATAGTACATAGCAACCAACATTCATTAAATGAATAAATGTTCATTCAGAAATGGGATAGCCACATCAGAGGGAAGCTGAGTAATATTTGGAATAAACAAAAATTTAGTTACTTTTATGTACAGTAAAATCTTACACTGAAATGAGATTTTTTTTTTTTTTTTTTTTTTTGTGATTCCCACTCACTGGTTTTAGAATTTAAAAAACATCTTTCCCAAATGATTGCCATTCAAACATCTGTCAAAGTTTATCAAGTTCTTCTTATGGTATATATATTCACATTTTTTTTTCACTGCATGGCTTAGTTTAAAGATACAATTCTCACAGACATCCTAATTTTTTAAGGGCTTGTGCCAAGCTTGAGCATTTATTACTATCCAGGTATCCAGGGTTTTTTATTTCATCTTTTCCTGTATACATCTACTATGTATTCTATTTCTGTAACCTATTTCTATAGCTTCTTTCTATAATAGAAGCTATTATGTGGTTTCTATTCATAATTATGTAGAATTTTCAAACTAAATGGAATCATTTACCTTGAATTTCAAACAAATTGCTCTAGTTTTATCTTACTTGATTTTTCAGACCAAAGAAAAATACATTAATATTAACATTATGTTTGTAATGGAACATACAGATTTGCCCTGCAAGTTTTATACATACTTATTATTAACATGGATTTTATTATTTTATTCAAACCAATGACAGAAACTTTTAGCTCTTTAAGAACAGAATCAAATAACCTCATATGTGAAATTTATTCTGATGATGTTTAAGTATTCTATGAATGTACATAATTTCACTATTTAAAAAAAACAGTAGAAGGAAAGAAATCATAAAAATCAGAGCAGAAATAAATGAAAAACAAATCTAGTCTTAAGACTATGAGAACAGTAAAAATATTGAGCTTTCAATTTCCTAAACACAATTTCACTGAAATTTTTGGCAAAAAAAAGAAAAAAATCTCTACTTTCCTGGACTTTGTTGCGGTGCTAACTGATTGTACTGAATCATGCACATATTATATGTAGATACATACTGGGCTCAACTACAGAAAAGATGGCAGGTCAAGATTTCAGTCCCTGACTCTAAAACCAAGAAACGCAAGCTTTAAAGAAAGAGCTGACATATCCACAGGTGTAGCTCCATTAGTATTATGGTATAACCAGCTATAATAAATGGCTAGACACAATGCTTAGCACAGGCCCAGAGATAGCTATAAGATTAATAATCTTATATTAATCATCATTGTGATCATCATCATTCTGATCAGGATAGTGATGGTTATGAGTTGGTCATTTAGTTATGACTATAATCCTTCATTTTAATTCATAATGGTATAACTATCTGTTCTATAAAATACAAGGAGAAGCTGACCTCCATTGTCTTTTCCAGCAGAGGATATCTAATAACCTGCATGCATTGCAGGGACATAATTGTAGGAGAATAATTCAATGTTTGACAGCTTCCATGGAAAATTTCTTGGACTTTTATCTTGGGTTTTTTCCTACACTGTCCTATCATAATAATTTTATCCCATAACCAGTGAGGAACATCAGTAAAATCCAGTGTCCATATCATTAATACTTGATCTTTTAAAAGGAACAATTTCACAATATATCCATAATTTTGACCTTAGTGTCCGCAGTTGTGAATGCACTATCTGTATTGTTCAATATGTAAAATGAATGGAAAGATGAGAAATCTGTGTAAAGTTGAACATATCACTGCACAATCTTAAATATTTGTGTCAACTTCCAACAACTTCAATCTTTATACCAGTTCTTTTTTTCTCTATATTTCCTACTCATTAGATTGCTTCACTTCTTTCCACAAAATACTAGCAAATTGAATCTAACAATGTTTAAAAAGAACTAACACCATGACCAGGCAGGATGTATCCTAGATTTACAATTCTGGTTCAATATTCAAAAATAAATTAATATATCCATCTCATCAACAGGCTAAGAAACAAAAAAAAATCCCAAGATCATATCAGTAGTACAAAGAAGGTATTTGGAAAGAAAAATATCTGCCATTTATTCATTATTAAAAAAAAAAAAAAGAAACTTCTAAGAATACTAAGACTAGAGAAGAACTTCATCACTTGGTAAACAACATCTACAAAAAATCCTACAGTTAGTATCATACTTAAGGGTAAGGAACTAGAATTTTACCCACAAATATCAGGAAAAAGGCAAGGTTGTTTTCTCTCATCGCTGCATTTCAAAATCTTACTGCTAATCCTAGGTAGTGCAGTAAGACAAGAAAAAGAAATAAAAGGTATACCAGATTGGAAAGAAAAAAAAAAATATATATATATATGAATATTACATGATTATCTATGTAGAACATAAGAAAAAATTAATCAAAGACTCCTGAAATTAATAAGTGATAATAGGAAGTTTGCAGGATACAATGTTAATATTAAGGGACAGGAGATGGGAGAGGCTGCCTACTCTAGGCTTCCCTGGTGGTTCAGCTGGTAAAGAATCTGCCTGCAATTCGGGAAACCTGGGTTTGACTCTGGGGTTGGGAAGATCCCCTCGAGAATGGAACGGCTACCCACTTCAGTATTCTGGCCTCGGGAATTCCCTGGAGTGTATAGTCCATGAGGGCGCAAAGAGTTGGACACAACTGAGTGACTTTCACTTTCGTATGAGAAAAACTGACAGAAAATTAAAGAATAACCAACAACTGAAGAAATACTCCATGTTCATGAGTACAAAAACTCAATATTGTTAAGATGTCAGTTCCTCCCAACTTTAGGTACAGATTCATTGCAATTTCAATCAAAATCCCAGTAGATTTTGTGAAAATTGGCAAAATGATTTTATTTTTGACAAAGTGATTTTAAAGTTGTTGAGGCAAAATACTCAGAAAAGTGAACTTAAATATAAAAAATAATGAATTTGGAGATCTGACTGTACCTAATTTTAAAACTTACTATAAAGATACAATAATCAATACAGTATGATAATGGTGAATAATAGACAAATAGATCAAACAGAATAGAAAGAATAGAAAGCTTAAATAGACCCACATAAATGCAGTCAATTAATCTTTGAAAGAGGAACAAAGCAATACAGTGGAGTAAATAAAGTCTTTTCATCAAATGCTGCCAAAGCAATTAAATGCTACATGTAAGAAAACAAACCTAGACAAAGATGGTATAGCCATCACAAACAATTAATTCAATATGGATTATAAGCCTAAAGGTAGAAAGCAAAACTACAAATCTCCTAGATGATAATTTACAAGAAAATCTAGATGGCCTTAGGTATGGTGATAAAATTTTAGATACATCAAAGAATACTCTATGAAATAAATAAGAAGTTAAACTTCATTACTATTAAAACATCTGTGAAAGATAACATCATGAGAAATAGAACAAGTAACAGATTGGGAAAAATATTTGCAGAATATATATCTGATAGGTGATTGCTATCCAAAATATACAAAATAATCTTAAAATTCAACAATGAAAAAAAAAAAAAAAAAGTCCAGTTAAAAAGTGGGCATGCTACCTGAACAGACACCTCACCAAATAGGATGTACAGTTAGTAAATAAATATAGAAACAGATGCTCAACATCACATACCATTAAGGAACTGCGAGTAAAACACCAAAGAGATATCACTAACATCTATTAGAATGGCCATTATCTGGAACAGTGGCATCACCAACTGCGGGTGGAGATACGGAGTAATGGGATCTCTCATCACTTGGTAGTGAGAATGCAAAATAGTTCAGGCACAGTGGAAGACAGTTTGGCAGTTTCTTACAAAACTAAATATGCTCTTATCAGATGATCCAGCAAATGTACTGTCATTTAACCAAATAAGACAATATCTTTTATAAATATAAATACCTGCACAGGATATGGTATGGTAACTATATTCATGATTACTGAAACTTTGGAGCAAACAAGACATCCTTTAGTATATTAATGCATCAATAAACTATGGTACACCCAGATGAAAGAGTATTCTTCAGCTCTCAAAAATGAGTTATCAAACTGTAACAAGGCATTAAAACACCATAAATACAGATTACAAATAAAAGACACCAAAATAAAGAGTTTACATACTGCATTATTTCATTATATGATGACATTTTGGAAAAATTGAAAATATGGAGAGAGTAAAATGATCAGCGATTATCAGGGCATGGTGGGAGGAGGACAGAATATGTAGAGAACAGAGGATTTTCAGTGCAGGGAAACTATTATCTGTAATACTATAGTGATGGATAGCTACATTATATATTTGTCAAAAAAAAATAGAATATACAATATCAAGACTGAACTTTAGTGTAAACTAGGGCCTATGGGTGATAATGATATGTCCATGTAGGTGCACATATTGTAACAAATAAACCACTCTCTTAAGGATCATCAGTAGTGGGGGAAGCTGTGTATTTGGGGAGGGGGGATGTGAGAAGTCTATCAGTTCAGTTTAGTTCAGTCGCTCAGCCGTGTCAGACTCTTTCCAACCCCATGGACTGTAGCACACCAGGTTTCCCTGTCCATCACCAACACCCAGAGCTTCCTCAAACTCATGGCCATTGAGTTGATGATGCCATCCAACCATCTCATCCTTTGCCGTCCCCTTCTCTTCTTGCCTTCAATATTTTGCAGCATAAGGGTCTCCTCTAATCAGTCAGTTCTTTGCATCAGGTGGCCAAAATATTGGAACTCCAACTTCAGAATCAGTCCTTCCAATGAATATTCAGAGTTGATTTCCTTTAGGATTGACTAGTTTGATCTCCTTGCAGTTCAAGGGACTCTCAAGAGTCTTCTCCAACACCACAGTTCAAAATAATCAGTTCTTCGGCACTCAGTTTTCTTTATGGTCAAACTCTCACATCCATACAGGACTACTGGAAAAACCACAGTCTTGACTAGACTAGACCTTTGCCAGCAAAGTAATGTCTCTGCTATTTAATTGCTGTCTAGGAAGGTCATAGCTTTTCTGCCAAGAAGCTAGTATCTTTTAATTTCATGGCTGCAGTCACCATCTGCAGGGATTTTGGAGCCCAAGAAAATAAAGTCAGTCACTGTTTCTATTGCTTCCCCATTTTCTTTCACTTTCATCAAGAGCCTCTTCAGTTTCTCTTCACTTTCTGCCATAAGGGTGGTGTCACCTGCATATCTGAGGTTATTGATATTTCTCCCAGTCATCTTGATTGCAGTTTGTGTTTCATCCAGTCCAGGATTTCTCAAGATGTACTCTGCATATAAGTTAAATAAGCAGGTTGACAGTGTACAGCCTTGACATGCTCCTTTCCCAATTGGAACAAATCTATTGTTCCATGACCAGTTCTAACTATTGCTTCTTAACCTGCATACAGATTTCTCAGGAGGCAGGTCAGGTGGTCTGGTATTCCCATCTCTTTAAGAATTTCCTACAGTTTGTTGTGATCCACACAGTCAAAGACTTTGGTGGAGTCAATAAAGCAAAAATAGATGTTTTTATGGAACTCTTGATTTTTCCATGATCCAACGGATGTTGGCAATTTGATCTCTGGTTCCTCCATTTTTTCCAAATCCAGCTTGAACATCTGGAAGTTCACGGTTCACATACCATTGAAGCCTGGCTTGGCGAATTTTGAGCATTACTTTGTTAGCGTGTGAGATGATGGCAGTTGTGAGGTAGTTTGAGCATTCTTTGGCATTGACTTTCTTTGGGATTAGAATGAAAACTGACCTTTTCCAGTCCTGTGGCCACTGCTGAGTTTTCCAAATTTGCTGATATATTGAGTGCAGCACTTTCACAGCATCATCTTTCAGGATTTGAAATAGCTCAACTGGAATTCCATTACCTCCACTGGCTTTGTTCATAATTCTGCTTGCTAAGGTCCACTTGACTTCACATTCCAGGATGTCTGGCTCTAGGTGAGTGATCATACCATCGTGATTATCTGGGTCATGAAAATCTCTTTTGTATGGTTATTCTATGTATTCCTGCCACCTCTTAATATCTTCTGCTTATGTTTGATCCATACTGTTTCTGTCCTTTACTGTGCCCATCTTTGCATGAAATGTTCCCTTGGCATCTCTAATTTTCTTGATGAGATCTCTCCTCTTTCCCTTTCTGTTGTTTTCTTTTATTTCTTTGCGTTGATCTTGAGGACGTCTTTCTTATCTCTCCTTGCTATTCTTTGGAACTCTGCATTCAGATGGGTATATCTTTCCTTTTCTCCTGTGCCTTTCACTTCTCTTCTTCTCAGCTGTTTGTAAGGCCTCCTCAGACAGCCATTTTGCCTTTGTGCATTTCTTTTTCTGGGGGATGGTCTCGATCACTTCCTTCGTGCAGTGTCACCAACCTCTGTCCGTAGTTCTTCAGGCCCTCTGTCTAATAGATCTAATCCCTTGTTTCCACCTGATTTGGTTGTTATCCTAATACAACTCTGAAAAAGTCTTTTAAAAAAGTCTAACTCTCAGTAGATTCTGTAAGACTGAAAAGTGGAATACAGAGCCATCCACATTTTTGGCCTATAGAAAATGATCAATACATAGTTTCTCTAAAAAATGCTAATTTGAATATTTCTCTACAACATGATAATTTGTAAGTAATACAAGCAAGTATACTTGTAACAGGGGAAAGACACATACAGGTAAACTAGCTAGATAACATTATTTGCACATATTATACACCACCAACTCTAGAAAATATTGTGAAACTGTTTTTCAAAAATTTTTTTTGCCCTTCAGGAGTATAAAGACTTCTGCAGCTCTCATCTTGCCAATACATGGTCTCATAAAAAAATTAGGCATTTGCAGTCTGTATAAAGAAAACAGTATTCAACTCTCTTTGCAATGTAAAGAAAAGAAAAATGTATCAAATTGGAAAAATGTAAATAGACAATTCATGGAGGAAAATTATCAATTGACAATACACATAGGAAAATGCTTGATTTAATTAGAAATAAAGAATATGTTAACAGAAATGTTAGCTATTAACCCTTACCCAAGAGCTTGGCATTTTTTTTTTTTTTAATAAGAAAATGAACTGACCTGGAACTCTGAAATTTTACTTCTAAATATGTTCACAGAAAAATAATCTTAAATATACAGAAGGATATGTGCTGAAACATGTTATAGTAAAATATTAGAAACAATCTAAATGTCCTTCTGTATTAAAAGAATAAATGGCTGTATTTTCATATGATGGACAGCCAAGCAGCAGTGAAAATAGTGAATGAGAAATATGTGTATCAGTACATGTATATTATCCAAAGTAAATGTCTACTGAAAGAAGCATTATGTAGCAAGATATGTATAAGATATCACTTACACTATTAGACCTACAAAACTTTAGTATACAACGCTTGTGGTTATAACAACATACTAAAATCAAATTAAAATATGAGAATTTTCAGCACCAAATTTTTGTGAATAATTCCTTTTTGTGAGTGAGGTAGAATACTAAGATGATGAAACCTGCAGAGGACTTTTTTTTTCCCCCTAAAGAACACTGCTACTGCACAAATTAATAAACAATTTATAAAGCAATATGGCAGCCATGAAAATACTCCTGTCAGATTTCCCATTGAATCAACTGCTGAAATCTGCCCACGAATTTGTACAAATGTGGTGCTGCCTACACGCTGCTCCCACCAATGACTGAGCCCAGAAAGGGGCAATAAGGCAGATCTATCCTTGGGTGATGTGTCACATCTCTTAGAGCGCCTCTGGCTCCAGAAATCCCTGTCAGATGTGACAACAGCTAGAATAGTATTGTAATCTACTGCATTTCTTCCTTCCTCCCCTCCCTTTCTCTGGCATGGGGTTCAGACTGCATTATGTTCCAGGGTCACTTCTAACGTTTCCTTGCTTGCTTTACACTTTTCCTAAACATCATTTTCTCCAATGAATTTCTTGAAGGTCTAATCCCATCTTGATATCCTTCTGAGAGGATCCAGATTAACACAGGAAGATATGGCAAACTGTTAAAACTCAATCAATTTCTGTACTGGTACACTGATAAATAAGTATTCATTATGTAAAACATTCATAATTTTATAGTTTACTTTGAATAGAGTTATTAGCAATTTATATTTTATTTCTTATAATTTTATTTTTGCATTCGGCATTTGTTCCTTTGTGATATGGAAAAAATATTTTAAAACCTTCACATATCAAAATGAACCAAGATTAATATACAGCAGAAGCCTCTGTTCACCATAGCATTATTTGGGGGAAATTTTACAATGTTATATGAATGTTTAACATTTTTGTGCTGAATTCTAACACTTATATGTTCTTTCCACATATATACTATGTATCTGCTGACAATAGACATCTGTTCCTTGAATTAGAAATCAGAGGCAGAATCACCTCTTTCTGCAGATATTAAGAAGAATACTTTCAAATATAGGTGTATCCACTCAATACAGCTCTCTCTCCATCAGTAAGAAAAGCAATGTGGACATATTGTCCCTGTTTTCTTATGTAGACGTGAACTTACCCTTCAGTAATTCCACTCCCCAAGCAAGTTTACTCTGCTGTTAGTGTTAGCCGCTATTGCCCCAGTTTCTTTCTTTCATGGGAAGACTTGATGGCAGGGTCCTGAGCATACTTGCCAAGTTTGTCGAGGATAAATCTTTAGCTTTTACCCATTCTTAAATCATATTCACATGCAAATCCACTATTCCAGTTTTTGTCTCTAATTGGTTTCATGGACAATCTTCTCTGCTGAACCACCCCTTGAAGAACACTAGTACATATTCATTGCAATCCCTAAATATTTGTTCTTGCCATTCATACTGCTTGGAATGTCCTGTGAAGTTTTTATGTCAATTTGAATATATATGCCTTTAAATTTTCAGCTTTGAAATAGTTTTCTCAATCATATTTTCATTCTACATTTCTTACAGGATTAGGCGATAAATACAATCTTGAACTTTATTTGCTGCTTCACAACTATTTTCTAGTTATTTGATATTCCTAAATACTAAACACATTTTCAAAATAGGAGCTATGTCTTTAAAGTAATTCTTAAGCTTGACATAGTGCAAAGCTAGAATTCTCAAATGCATGAACGTCTAATTAATGAGCCACGATGTTATTACCTTAGAGAGCTCAAAGAGAGGTGTTCGCCAGTCATTTAAAATGATATTCACCGCTTTGGGAGTATAAATTAGCACAAGTATTTTGAATAACACTGTATCATTATATAGCAAAAAGTTATTTAAAGTTATATGTTCTATATTAGAGCAATACCATCCAGAGATTTATTTAAATAGTAGTGTGTATGTGGGCAAGAATTTTGTAATGCATGTTCTATGCATCATTGCTTAGAATGTGAAAATTATGAAGTTTTAAGTTCAAACACAGGGATGATAACCATAAGCTAAAACACTATACAGCCACTCAAGTGATACTTTAGAGAACATTTAAATGTGTTTAAACTTGTTAATGATATTATCTTGAGGAGAAAAACAAGTTAGAAACAATTATGGTTAAATATCTGACATCTTTTGATAAAATTTTAATAAAGATACATGCATAAAATACTATGAAGTGTATTTTAAAAGTGTCAGTAGTTACTGGAAATCATTGTAATCAGGATTTTTCACATTTCCTCACCTATGGTTTCTATTTTTGGCCATAAACATTGCTAGTTATCTGATTATACACTAGATAGACTTTAAAAATTGTAAGTCTCAAAATTGTACTTACCTTGAGCTCAAGCGTACCTAATACTCGAACAGATTTTTTTTCTTTCTGTTTGAGGAATTAGCGAGTAACTTCAGTGTGTGTTTATACATGTTTGTGTACTCCTAACTTTTCCTTTATTTGTTAAATTTTCTGATGGACATTTATCTATTTTGTGCTTTCAAAAAATACAAAACCTTTAAATGAAAATTCAATTTTTATCTTGATTCTATTCCAAGTTATTCCTTAAATAAACATAGTGTCAGAAGAAAAGGTGAGCTATAGTCTTTTAATGCTACCTCAACACACAGGTGATACACTGATTTTTTTTCTTTATGTAATGCATAACAGAGAGTAGCTTCATAAAATAACACTTTATGTCAGACATGGGATATGTTTAAAAAGAAAATTCTTGATTATGAAGTATTTAACAAGCACTAAAAGATGACTGATTTTGTCTAGAATACTAGTTTTGTGTTTGAGAACATTTGATTAGTGAGCAAAAAATATGGCTCAGAATTTTCAATTTTCTCTATTTGGGCATCTTGATTTATAGTTCTATAAGAGGAGTGTTATCCAAATGTACAATCTATGTTTCATTTGTACTTGTTTACATTAGCATTCCTTTCTTTATTTAGACTGGTCTCTATTGAGGACCCTTTAGTACTGCAGACCCCAGAAAAGGCCCAAGCACCAATAAACAGCTTCTTTTTTTTTTTTCTCTTATAGAATGTGGCTGTAATACATAAAACTTAATTAGTTTGTTGGAAAGAATGACTTTGCTACAATCCATAGCTTTGGTTTCTCCCACTTGATTAGTGACATGTTAAGGGTAACCCTGGTGCCTTTTGGTGTGGCTATATATGCTGGCAAGCACTACGGAGATTGCTTATTTTCTACGGGAAATTCAACCAGTAGGTTTGCTTTTTCTGAGCAAAACTTGTTCATAAATGCAAAGATGCAAGACATTCTTTTCCCACAATGCCTTGGTAAGTGCAAGTTCTTGCTACATACCATAATATATCAATCATATTTAATGCAAGGTTTTTCAACATGTCATTATGGACTTTTAAAATGAGACAATTATTTGCTAGGGATGGGAGCAGAGTACTCTCCTGAGCATTGCAGGGCTTTTAGCAGAATTTTGAGCACCTACTCACTAGATGTCAGAAGCATTTCCAGTTGTGACAAATCAAAAGATGTCTCCAGACACTGCAAATGTCCTCTAGGAACAAAATATTGCCCAGCTCAAAACCAACGATTTAAGGGAAATTAAAAAAAAAAATTAAAATTTCAAGAAAGATGGATAAGTCTGAATTTTACCTTGATTCTACTACAGTAGTTACTGAAACATATTTTCTGAGTCTCAACTTCCTCATCTGTAAAATTCAGATGAAATTGTTCATACTTACATCACAGCCTACAGCACATCTGCAACTTTTTATGCCTTACAGTGTGAATACTTCCATTCTCTGGGAGGATTAGGAATTCATTTCTGGAGAAACGTGACAAAACAAGAAGGATGGGTGGTCTCCTGTGGCTGTGTACATCTAAAGCTATTTGCTGGGGATTTTCACGTCAGAATTAGGGCATATCTGCCTTCCAAAACTCCCCAAAGGAAATCTTCTTCCATAAAGCAAAGAAGTCTGCAAAATTAATTTCATGTTTAGGATTTCTAGTTCAACTAAAGCTAAAGATACACATAAACATTGCAAGTATCTTAAGTTAGCCCAAATATAGGGTAAAAAAAAAAATTCCTTTTTCACTCAACTCTGCAGCAAGGAATTGAAGTTTGTCCTACTGGAAATAGGATCCCAATTTATAATTATGATCCCTCTCCAAATATGATAGTGCTTTAATTTAAAGAACAGTAAATATTAAGCAAAAATACATTTAAATACATAGTTCAGTTGAAGTTTGTCTTTCCATGCCCAGATGAACTTTGAGACAGTGCACAATTTTTCAAAACTTCCAGTCTCAGGGGATCTCTTATACTAGTTTTATTTGACCATGCTAGTCCTTGGAGAAAAAGATTGCTCTTCGGCCCATAAGCAGTAAATCAGATTTGTTTAAAGGAATACTTTGTTTCCACCTTGTGTGAATAGTTCACAGTTTACATTATAGTAGTTTTCAGACAGATTTCAACAAAATATAGACAGTGTTGATAATGAACTGCTATCACGACTTGAGTTACTACAGTGGAAAAAAGGAAATTAAGTCATCCTCCAAGAATGATAAGCAGGAATTAGTGGAACAGTAACTCTCTCTCTTTTTTTTTCTTTTTTTTCCTATAGATGAAGCCCAAGAGTTTAAAATCTTAGGAAACAAAAAATTAATTAATTAATTAATTAAATAAAATAAAATCTTAGGAGACAATTCAAGGCAAAGAGACAGCAGTGGCAAGTATAGAAGGAAAAGATCACAGCAGACATTAGACGATTTATGTGTTTGACATCGTATCAGAGTCACAGAGAAAGCCAAGAGGACTTGTTATGAGCATAATTTTGCATATAAAGGTAAAGATTAGTGGAATTAGAAGATAAAATAGAGGCTGTTTTCCTAATATAGAATGCTTTTTCTACTCTTCCCCTTATATGTCTTTTTTTTAAGGCTTAATGGAAAAGTTTGTCACAACAGAGATTCTCACTATTTAATCAGTGACTTATCCTGACTCTTATAGCGAGTGCTTATTTATTTTGTTAACACACACACATCTGAGGATCTTCAGTGTGAGGGAAGCGTGGTTCTTCAGGTGGCATGTAACTCTTACAGCGATTAGTCATGCTTGGCGTGTAACTGCCACTTTGGGTTCATTTAGCTCTTGAGGCTTATGAGATCTGAATCTGAAAATGTGTTTCTTTGTAGGAAATATAGTGACAGCAAATAATAGCTGACCGATAAGTCATGCAAGACAAACGTCTGTGAAATTTCTTAACAGTTGTTATTAGTTTTAATGCTGAACATCTAGTTTTATTGGAGGGGAGAAGATATTTAGGCAAACTGGATTAGAAGCATTGACCAGATGAGTGACAGGTATACACAATGTAAGCCCAGGCTTTTGGCTGACTGAGACTCAAAACAACTTCAGCCAATCATTGTTGTGGGGGATTTGTAAATCATCTGAAACAACCTACCTTGGAAATGATATATTCCGGTAGCCCAGCTCCATGAAAGTTTCTGTCTCTAGCAGTCTCTTGTTACAGCACCACTGCTGTTTGCCCTCTCAAAGCTATTCAAAGCATGAATTACTCTTATCTGGTTAATCCTAAACCTTTTCCATCCTTCCATACTAGGTTTTTCTGTCTATTTTCTTTTTTATTATATTGATTGTATTCTTAGCACAACCAGGTAATACTCCAAATCGAGATAAATCTTTCTATCTTCTCTGAACCTAAACACTATTCAGAGGGAACACTCACATATGGGTGATTAAGATACCCATGGTCTTGGATCCACAAATTGGATCCTGGCAATTTTACTACGTTTGTTTTTCCCCGTTTTACATAGCAGATACTTCAAATGTTTCCATTATCATCAAAATATTTTTCAAACTCTAGCCATCAGTTTTAATTCAGCAGATGCTTTTGCATACTGTTCGCAGAGTTATGCAAGGAGATGAGAATTTGAACAACTTCCACCTACAAATATACAGGTGAACTTACCCTTACTTTTCTGATTTTCTACTATAGCATAAAAAGGGTGTTCTTTCTACCCATTATTCCTTTCTAATCCATTTCTCCCCATCACAGTCCTGACTCTTATCCAATCTTGCCATCTTTCAAAGCTCACTTCATTTGTTACTTCAGTTCTTTCCCTTATGTGTAACTTCTTTATCTACATTAAAACAGAGAAGAAAATATATATTATTATTCAAGTGTTTATTTTTATATTTTCCCCAAACCATGTTCAGAAAGGAAATTCACTCCATTTTATATTCAACATCATTAGCCCACAGAACACAAAATTAATGTCCTCCTGGACACAAAAAGACAAGTGACTTTGTAAAATAAGTGAAGGAATAAATACACAAAACATCTATAGGCAGGTAGAGAAAATAAGCTTGTAAGAAAATGGTCTGGGGTGACAATGAGGGCCATATTTCAGTGTCTACATGTTGTACCAAACAAAAAATCATAACTGTGAATAAATTAAGCATAAAATACAAAGTTGTGTTAGTTATTAGACTGCAATGACATTTCAGACAGTCACCATGGAGGCCATGCTGAATTTGAAATTTCAGTTTATAAAAAGGTCTGAACTGGATGTTTCATGTAGAAAACACAATTTATGTGACATTTTTATATCAAAAATCTTAAGTAGTTTAAATATATTTTTATTTGCAAATTGATTTCTTAAATATATATAGCAAAGAAGTATGCTAGATCTATCTGAGTTAGTTTAATAATGCCATTCTACACTTCCAATGTAGGATGGAATTCATGAAAATAATGCTATTAATTGTGGTATTGTAATCAGAAAAGCTTTAAAATTAGAGAAAGGAATACCACTATCAGAAATATATCTGCTATTTATTTCATAGCTTCCTATTTTTGGTACATGGATGCAATGACCTCTCATTATCTGAGAATATAAATTAAAATTGTGTAGAACTATCCTGTTTCCTGTTTAATCTGCTTTATTTCCTTGTCATAAGATTAAGAGATAAACTGTTATTGATATTTCTGATTTTTTCCCTTTTAATATTCAACAACTATTAAAGACTTACTTCAATACTAATGAGAAAGAGGGTTCTACATCCAATCTTAGGCAATACTCCTAGTCTTTCCAAGGGTAATTATGTTTGGGGTCAAAATATAAGCTATATGCTCATAAAGAATATTATAAAGGAAAAAAGAAGAGTTTCTTACTATATTATAAGTTGTTTTTTAAAACAATAACTGGGTTTAGATACTGTACTTAAATTTTCTGGTTCTGGCTTATCTCTGCCATTGTTTTTATAAATTAGAAGGTACATGCATTTATGTACAAATGTACACATACATATTGGAAAAGGGCATGGCAATCCAGTCCAGTATTCTTGCCTGGAGAATCCCATGGATGGGGGAGTCTGGTGGGCTACAGTCCATAGGGTCGCACAGGTCAGACATAGCTGAAGCGAATTAGCGCAGCACACATACATATACACATGCCTATTTTCTAAAAGACTGAGCTGAGATGAATCCCTATAGCATTTTCTTCCACTTCAGTTTGTTTACGTATTATTAAATGGCTAATATTTTTCACTTTCACACTTTACCTCAATTCAGCTAAAAGTTACTGAATGCTTTCTATGAGTTATAGGCTGATATTATAACAAGAAGAATAAAGATGAATTATTATATATGCCTCTTTGGGAGATAAAAATACCAAAGGAGATACACAAATAAAAATGTGATGTGAATGAAATGGTATACAACAAAACTGGCCTATGTATAAAGCGCTAGAAGGGAACAGATAAATGATGTGGTGGAATTAGAGGAAGTAGAGGATCATCAAAGCTTATATTATCTAGAAAAGAAGACAGAAGAAAGAACAAACCATGGGAAAGTTATTGCATGAACAAAGCATTCACATGTTTTGTTCCATTTTTCTTGGAGAATCAGAAACAAAACAAAACAAATGATCCCAACAAAATTCCCAAGATAGCATCAAATTCCAAACAGGACAACAGTAAAGAACTATGATTTCTACAGCATCTACAATAAGCCTATGTGAGTATGTCACTCATAAAAGTATCGTTCATCAAATACGTCATAACAGAAAAGCTTTTTAGAAAGACACATCTAAAACACCTATAATGAAATACAAAGTCATACTGAAATCATACTAAGCTGAAACAGGACATTCTGTGAGTATTTTATGCAGCATTGCATCATATGATTAAGGGAAATAATTTGCCAAAAACCATGGTTAATTGCATGTGTGCTTATAGTCACTGTCATATATTTTGTACTGGAAGAAATACAAGCAGGTATTATATGCTGATACTTAGCTCAAGGAATAGGATTATTTGATTTAGATTATTAAAGGGAAATATCTTCATGTTAATAGCATTCTCTTCAAGAAGAAAAATTAAACATAAATACATAATTAGCACAAACTGACTTCTCAGGATGTTTTATATTATCTCATTCAACATACAACATGCCATCTTGACATTTTAGTGGATTCCTTGACTCCAAGAGGCACATCATGTGAGAAATCTGTATGCAGGTCAAGAAGCAAGAGTTAGAACTGGACATGGAACAACAGATTGGTTCCAAATTGGGAAAGGAGTACAACAAGGCTGTATATTGTCACCTTGCTTATTTAACTTATATGCAGAGTACATCATGAGAAATGCTGGGCTGGATGAAGCACAAGCTGGAATCAAGATTGCCGGGAGAATTATCAATAACCTCAGATATGCAGATGACACCACACTTATGGCAGACAGCGAAGAAGAACTAAAGAGCCTCTTGATGAAAGTGAAAAAAAAAAAAAAGAGCCTCTTGATGAAAGTGAAAGAGGAGAGTGAAAAAGTTGGCTTAAAGCTTAATATTCAGAAAACTAAGATCATGGCATCTAGTCCCATAACTTCATGGCAAATAGATGGGGAAACAGTGGAAACAGTGATAGACTTAATCTCTTGGGGTTCCAAAATCACTGGAGATGGTGACTGCAGTCATGAAATTAAAAGACACTTGCTCCTTGGAAGAAAAGTTATGACCAACCTAGATAGCATACTGAAATGCAGAGACATTACTTTGCCAACAAAGGTCCATCTGGTCAAGGCTATGGTTTTTCCAGTAGTCATGTATGGATGTGAGAGTTGGACTATAAAGAAAGCTGAGCACCAAAGAATCAATGCTTTTGAACTGTGGTGTCAGAGAAGACTCTTGAGAATCCCTTGGACTGCAAGAAGATCCAAGCAGTCCATCCTAAAGGACATCAATCCTGAATATTCTTTGGATGGACTGATGCCGAAGCTGAAACTCCAATACTTTGGCCACCTGATGCAAAGAACTGACTCATTTGAAAAGACCCTGATGCTGGAAAAGATTGAAGGCAGGAGGATAAGGGGATGACAGAGGATGAGATGGTTGGATGGCATCACCGACTCAGTGGACATGAGCTTGAGTAATTTCCCGGGAGTTGGTGATGGGCAGGGAAGCCTGGCATGCTGTAGTCCATGGGGTCGCCAAGAGTCGGACATGACTGAGTGACAGAACTGACCTGAACTGAGCTGACTCCATCAGGGCTTCCCAAGTGGCGCTAGTCATAAAGAAACTGCTGGCCAGTGCTAGAGGCATAAGAGATATGTGCTTGATCCCCTGGTTGGGAAGATCCCTGGAGAAGGAAGTGGCAAGAATTTCAGTATTCTTGCCTGGAGAATCTTTTGGTCAGAGGAGCTTGGCACACTATGGTCCGCAGGGTCACAAAGAGCTGGACATGACTGAAGCAACTTAGCACCTTAGCTCCATGAAGGTGTGTTTTGTTTTTTTTTTTTCTACTTTGATTGTAATATGCTAACTACTCTACCAATGACCTAACCATAGTCCTTTTGGAGAAAAATTATTTCATTTTAAAAATAAACATAAGCCTTTAGGTAAAACAGGAAGTTTAATTCATTATATTACATATTAAACACCAACTTTAATGCAGCAGAAAAGAAGATAGGAAGAACAATTACCAGAGGAAAAAAATGTATGAAACTTAATCTTATCTGATGTCTTGCTCAAACCAGTAAAATCACTCTTAAAAAGAAATATAAACCTATATCCATCCATATCCATTCTTACAGATCAAGCCTACCTCAGTCAGATTCTGGGTGATATCTCACTCAGAGTAACAGAGATAAACAGAAAATGACCGAGCACTGTGTGCCTTTTTGTACATAGCGTACTTTATCTGATTTACCCACTCCATTCCTTTTGTCTGCCTCCCTTTCACTGATAGTACAGTTAAGTACAACTTTGACTCTAAATTAGTAAAAATACAAAACCTTAAAAATATATAAAATAAAAAAGATGCAAAATTTTGGCAATTAATTATTCCTACTTTTATCACTAAATTCTTAGAGGAATCTCTAAAATGAATTTGTATTTTTATATACCTTTTCCATCCTTAATTAAACTATTTTTTCTTTAGGAATTAAGGCAAGTGAAATAATTGAATATTAATTAATTACTATAGAAGAGTCCTTGGACAGCAAGGAGATCAAACCAGTCAATCCTAAGGGACATCGACCCTGGAATTAATTCTGAAATCAACACTGGAAGGACTAATGCTGAAGCTAAAGCTTCAACACTTTGGCCACCTGATGCAAAGAGCTGACTCATTGGAAAAAAACCTGATGATGGGAAAGATTGAGGGCAGGAGGAGAAGGGGGTGACAGAGAATAAGATGGCTAGGTGGCATCACCAACTCAATAGACATGAGTTTGAGAAAACTCCCAGAGATAGTGAAGGACAGGGAAACCTAGTTTGCTGCAAAGTGAAAAGTGAAGTTTCGCAGTCGTGTCCAACTCTTTGCGACCCCATGAACTGTAGCCTACCAGGTTCCTCCATCCATGGGATTTTTTAGGGAAGAATACTGGAGTGGGTTTCCACGCTGCAGGAGGGCTGCAAAGAGTTGGACATGACTTAGCAACTGAACAACAACAGCAGTGTTACTCAGAAGAAAAAACTATATATCTATACAGAGGGATGGGCTTCCCTGGTGGCTCAGTGGTAAAGCCTTTGCCTGCCAGTGCAGCACACACGGGTTCAATCCCTGATCTGGAAAGATCTCCTGGAGAAGGAAATGGCAACCACTCCAGTATTTTTGCCTGGGAAATCCCATGGATAGAGGAGCCTGGCAGGCTACAATCCATGGGGTTGCAGACACAACTTAGTGAGTGAACAACAACATATAGAATGATATATAGGGATGTCTATCTATTTATATATAGATATCTCTATCCAGGAGAATATCTTCCTTCCTGCTGCCCCTGTGGAGAACACTAATTGCAAATCCTCTTTCTCTCATCTCTTTAAGCTACATGTGAATGATTGATTATTCTACTTTGTTCCCCTGTTTCACATTAAACCTCAGCTAATTAAATATACAAACTGCATTATATCTGTGTAATGGACATTTATCATTCTTTTAGAACACATGTCATGGTTGAATACTTTCAGTATATTTGAAAGTTCTCCTAAAGGGAAATACAGAAATCTGTCTTTCTTACCAGAGCGCATAGATTTGATCATGGTTCCAGAAATCAAATTCAACGTATGAAGCCTTAATCTAGAAACAAGTCTTGTGGCAAATCAAGCAACACATAGCACTTGTTATCATGTTATGGGAGGCTTGCAAGGTTCCACTTTCAGAGTCAGTTTGGCAGTAATTCCAGCAGTTGTGCCTGGTGGTGCCATGCGCACACCAAGCTGCAGGGTCTGTGAGGGGAGCTGGCTGGGGCCAGTACATTTCCCTTGGAACCATCTTGTAGTTTCATTGTCTTGATGCTCCTTACCATGAGTCATTACAGCCTGGTATTCAGGCATTTCGTAAGATTCTGTGGGCTTCATAATAGCAACTGATCAATTCATTTCCTCTAGAAACTATTTAAAGATGTTTTGACTGTTTGCAAACAAACAAGAATCCTCTGACTCATATAATCTAATACAAATTTTAAATCATATAAAATAATTGGTTACTTCAAGTCATTTGAAATAAGTCACAGAGAATCTCTATCTATAACAACACAAAGCAGAAGCCATTGAAATCAAAACCCTCGGCTACAGATGCAGAAAATGAAGTAATGTTTTCACTTGCTAGGGAAATATATATTTTTTCATATTTTTATACTTCATGACACTTTTATTTTATACTGTGAATTCAATATACAGTTTAGGTACATAAAGGAAAAAGGGGCTTCATTAGAAATACGGTTAATATATAACTGCAGGTTGTAGCTTATTGTTAAGATATTACCTTGTTCCATACAAGCACACTTTTAATATTTGAGAGAGATGTCTGATGATGTTAATGACTCTCTTTAATTTTTATCTTATAAAAGTTTTCAGTAAGTTTCCAAATGAGCTGTGAGCCTTTGCTTATATGGTTGCTTTCTTTCTAAAAATATTATGATAATATAATGATATGGTCAGCTTTCTTTGTAAGGACTTTGGAAAGAAAACAATTCAAAGGCAATGCCCCAAATCATTGTTATTTGTAGGTATTTTTTTTTTTTAAAGTATATAAGAAGTGTCTTGGTTCAGGAAAAAAAAATAATAATGAAGTAGAAAATTTGACAGAAATAGATTTTTGCTATGAAAGGTGATTTAAACTCGCCCTCATGCCATGATTTAAAAAGCAATGCTTATTTTAGGTAGAGAACGCAAATAACAGAAATGCAGACATTGTATGCTTGAGTTAGAAGAAAGATGCAACATTAAGCAGACATCTCAGGGATTAACAAGCCAATTTTAACACTTTTCGGGAACCTAATTACAATCACTGAAATGGGAAGCTGACATCTCGGAGTAGATGGTGTGGATAAGCTGTGAGAGGGTACATGCAGCAGAGGATCTTGACCGGCAAAGCAGAGTCTACGACTTGCAAGTGCTTTGTCTGTAGCGCGCATGCTCAGTTGCTCCAGGGTGTCCATCTCTTTATGACCCCGTCAACTGTAGTCCCCCAGGTTCCTCTGTCCATGGAATTCTCCCGGCAAGAACTGGAGCACATTGCCATTTCCTACTCCAGGGGATCTTCCCCAGATCAGGGATCAAAACTGTGTCTCATGTCTCCTGAATTGGCAGGCAGTTTTTTTTAACCACTGAACCACCTGGGAAACAGTCTAAAGTAGTCAAAACCACTTCTAAAGAAATAATTGGAGATGGAGATTAGAAGCTAGTATGACTATCTCTTACATATTTTCCCCATATGTGTATGTGGCATTTATAGTTATCTCTATAAAATAATCATTATATATTATGCATAATTATATTATCATTATACCTTTTGCCAGTACCACGAAATTCCAAGAGAAAGATCCTTTACACACAGTTATATGCTAGTTACATGGTTCATGGTTCACGTAGATTCTTTGTGACAACCAGAATAAAGATTTTGGTGGCCTCAGAGCGCATTTTTGTATGTTATATGAGATTGGTTTACACCTAGCTAGTCTTTGAGTGAAACGGTCATAGAAACCTTAAAAATATTTTCAGTAAAGAGAACAAGTCTAAGAGCCATGGAAGAGCATATTTCTCAGGAAGCAGAAGTAGGGAAAACAGAAATGCTAACAACAGCAGAGCATACAAAGATTCACAGTACCTTTTAGTGTGACTAAAAGCAGAAATATAAGATGCTCCACATTTGTATGTTGAAACAAAAACAATGAGACATCAACTTTAAGTGAGAGAAGTCAGGAAATAACAGGATCAGAATCCTATTGCAGTTTAATAGTAAGGGAAAGCATTTACTCATTAAACATGATGTTTTGTCCTGATAAAACAATTAGACCAAGGATCTGTCTGTTTCCTGAACCTGAATTCTTTCTGTGAAACAGAAGATAGACAAAGCTGCAGTACATTAATCATTATGGATCCAAAGAGCTTTACTGAAATACGTAATACAAAGTAGACTTAAAGATGATGAAGTTAAAGAGCATGGGAAAGACACAGTCCATTGTCCTGTCATAAGGAATTTCTTTTAATATGGAGTCATTACCTTACTGCTAAGGACTGCACTGTGTTCTACCCCCAAAATCCCTACACTGAAATTCTAATCCCCAGCACTTCAGAATGTGACTTAGCTGGAGATGGAGACTTTAAAGAGGTGATTAAGTTAAAATGAATCCTTCAGGGTGGGTCTTATTCCAGTATGACTATAGCCCTTATAAGAAAAGAAAACTTAGGCACAGAGAGAGAACAGGGATGCACCCACAGAGCGGAAAGATCCCTGTGAGCACAGAGGGAAAAGATACCCATCTGCAACCCAAACATAGAGGCCTCAAAGGAAATCAAATCTGCCAACACCTTGATCTCGGACTTCCAGCTTCCAGAAGTGTGAGAAAAGTAAAATTCTGTTGTTTAAGCCACCCGGTCTATGCTTTTTGTTATAGCAACCCTAGCAAATCAATATATTTACCATTGAATATATTTTGGCAAGACTTATGAATATAATCTATACATATTATACTGTATTCAATGAATAAGATTCAATTTGGTCTGTATATCATGGTCCATCTGTAATATATGCTAATGATTGGTATATATTAATTTTCTAAAAATTTTGACGTTTTTCATGAACAAACGCCACATCAAAAGAACTAAAATATAAATATCATTTGTGCATCTCCATGTCAAAGTGACTATTATCTAGTTTTCTAATTAAAAGCATGTTAACTGTACATTTCTCTTTCAATGTGAGTGTACATTGCAAATTAAATTTTAAAAAGAAGAATACAGATATTATCAGAATTTCTAACACCATACAGTAAGTTTTAAACTATAAAATATCCTTTATAATGACTAAACATTCTTTATGTTGAATAGTATGCAGCAAAATAACAATATCAAAACACATCCACTTGATTAAAGCTCCCACTTTATGCTTACTAAAGAATTTCTCTTACAATTTCCTCTTTCTGACCTTTTTTACCAACTTTTAGTTTCAGGAAGTACTTATAAAGTCAGTTACGAACAAAGAAGTGATGGCACGTTTATAACAGGGAATGCATATATCTGCCTGATTCATAAGAAAAAAGATTAGTAGTCTTTAGAATTAGTAGTTTTACTAAAAAAAAAAAAAAAAATTGGTATCATGCTTACCAACTTTGGAAAAAAATGATTTAATGAAAACTGATATGGTGATGCCCTCCCTACTCAAGCACTTAATGTGAAATTCCACTCCCAATACTTTCCTAATTTATTGCACTATGAATTCTAAAATGTTTGTGAGACTTTAGCACTCATTAAAGCACAAACACATAGTCAGTTTTTGGTATGTATGTCTTGAATGAAAGAATTGAATATTTTGAAAATTAGTGCACCATAATCTGAATGATCACATAAACGTTTATGTATCTTTGATATAATATAAACAACTATATGGGCTTCCCAGGTGGATCACTGGGTAAAAGAATCCACTTGCAATGCAGGAGGTGTACAGGTTCAATCCCTGGCTCAGGAAGGTCCCCTGGAGGACATTGCAACCCACCCCAGTATTTCTGCTTGGAGATTCCCATGGACACAGGAGGCTGGCAGATTACAGCCCACAGGGTCACAAAGAGTTGAACATCTGAGCGCACATGCATGCACTATATAGCTTGCTTTAGGTTTGAAGTGAAAGTGAAGTCGCTCAGTCATGTCGGATTCTTTGCGACCCCATAGACTGTAGCCTACCAGGTTCCTCCATCCATGGGATTTTCCAGGCAACAGTACTTGAGTGTGTTGCCATTTCCTTCTCCAGGGGATCTTCCCGACCCAGGGATCAAACCCGGGTCTCCCGCGTTGTAGGCAGACACTTTTACCGTCTGAGCCACCAAGGAGGCCCATATAGTTGCTTTAGGTTTGGATACTAAATAAAACGATGATGAAGTGAATTAAATGGTTTTTATAGGCTTAGTCACACTGTCAAGGGAAGTGCAAAACTGAATTATGTTTTGGATACATTATCCAGATTTATTACTGACAAATTGCTTCAGTTCAGTTCAGTTCAGTCGCTCAGTCGTGTCCAATTTTTTGTGACCCCATGAATTGCAGCATGCCAGGACTCCCTGTCCATCACCAACTCCCACAGTTTACTCAAACTCATGCCCATCGAGTCGGTGATGCCATCCAGTCATCTCATCCTCTGTTGTCCCCTTCTCCTCGTGCCCCCAATCCCTCCCAGCATCAGGGTCTTTTCCAATGAGTCAACTCTTTGCATGAGGTGGCCAAAGTATTGGAGTTTCAGCTTCAGCATCAGTCCTTCCAGTGAACACCCAGGACTGATCTCCTTCAGGATGGACTGGTTGGATCTCCTTGCAATCCAAGGGACTCTCAAGAGTCTTCTCCAACACCATAGTTCAAAAGCATCAATTTTTTGGCGCTCACCTTTCTTCAGAGTCCAACTCTCACATCCATACATGACCACTGGAAAAAACATAGCCTTGACTAGACAGACCTTTGTTGGCAAAGTAACATCTCTGCGTTTTAACATGCTATCTAGTTTGGTTATAACTTTCCTTCTAAGGAGTAAGTGTCTTTTAATTTCATGGCTGCTATCACCATCTGCAGTGATTTTGGAGCCCAAAAAAATGAAGTCTGACACTGTTTCCACTGTCTCCCCATCTATTTCCCATGAGGTGATGGGACCAGATACCATGATCTTAGTTTTCTGAATGTTAAGCTTTAAGCCAACTTTTTCACTCTCCTCTTTCACTTTCATCAAGAGGAAAGCTCTTTAGTTCCTCTTCACTTTCTGCCATAACGGTGGTATCGTCTGCATATCTGAGGTTACTGATATTTCTCCCAGCAATCTTGATTCCAGCTTGTGCTTCTTCCAACCCAGCATTTCTCATGATGTACTCTGCATATAAGTTAAATAAGCAGGGTGACATCATACAGCCTTGACGTACTCCTTTTCCTATTTGGAACCAGTCTGTTGTCCCATGTCCAGTTCTAACTGTTGCTTCCTGACTTGCATACAGGTTTCTCAAGAGGCAGGTCAGGTGGTCTGGCATTCCCATCTCTTTCAGAACTTTCCACAGTTTATTGTGATCCACACAGTCGAAGGCTTTGGCATCGTCAATAAAGCAGAAATAGATGTTTTCCTGGAACTCTCTTGCTTTTTTGATGATCCAGAGGATATTGACAAATTGCTTACCATCACTTAATTCACTGAGAGCAATAAATTATTTCATTTTTGTATTAAAATTTGAGATGAAAATACTGAAACTTTAATTCTCATTGTATTATCCAGCCCCATATTTAATTGAGAATTAATCATGCATTTTAAAACACACAACAATTAGTCCAAACAAACTTTTACAAGCCATTTGAATGACTTATTTTAAGACTATTTATAAATTTCCACGAACTTCTGATGTAAAGCAGGAGTCCCCTATACTACTCCTCACATACTATCTTAGCTCTCTAAATTGTTAATGTTAAAGAAGGATGCTTACCACTGTCTATTTGCTATTAATAAACATCAATTCAAATTTTGTTTTCCTCTGTATACTCAATTATAATTTTGAAAATCTTTAAGGACAATCTTCTCTCTATTGGACATATTTTTTAGGCAAAATCAAAAATTAAATCAAATATTTTACTTTTGTTTGACTCTTTGCAATCCTATAAACTAGGGAAAGAAAAATTCAAAACAACAACAAAAAAAAGTGGCCATGAATTTACCATATAATTTGAGGATTATGGCAAAGTGTTGCCCTCAGTATTTCCTGAAAAGTAAAACTTAAAGCTTGATAAATTTGTTCATGGAATGCCTAATCTTCTCTTGGTGATAAGCTAGTATGTATTTTATATAAAGATGAATGTGACCCAGTTCCTAACTATATTAAATTTATGATAGAGTATAAATGATGGTTAGTGATTCAGGTCCAAACAACAGTTGAGCACATTTATAGAACATTCTTCTATATTCTATGGTGTTATTTAAGGTAGTAAAATCTACTAAAAAATGCTCTCAGATAGTGGTCTCTTTGGTAGGTAAGCTGTATGCAATGCCATAAGATGGTTGGGTGGCTTCACCAACACAATGGACATGAGTTTGAGTAAATTCTGCGCATTGGTGATTAACAGGGAGGCCTGATGTGCTGCAGTCCATGTGGTCATAAAGAGTCGGATATGACTGGAGCGATTGAACTGAGCTAAACTGAATGCACTCTGCTAAGATAACTCTCACTTGTAGCCAAAAACGAAAAGCAGATACTAGACAAGCAGAAAACAAAATACCATATTATCATATTTAAATATATAAACCTCCCTCATTACTCATGTTTAAGTATAGCATAGTGACTAACCTTGAATCCTGTCTTATTGATTCAGAGTTCTGGTCCAGAATATAAATTTTCTAATATCCTTAGGAATTTTCTGGGTACTAGATGTTTCTACTAATTATACATGTCTTTTGATTGCAAAAAGTATTTGTTGTGTATTTCTTCCAGTTTCTAGATTTGGTCTCTTTGAGTTAGTTTACATATGATTTTCAAGCTGTTGTCTTACATACACACACACACACAATTTATTTATATACATATACAAGCCATCAGCAACTGACTGAGTTTAAAAAAAATTCTCGTACATTTTAAAATAGTTGTGTTGGCATATTTCATTTTCATGACTTCTTTGTGGGTTCTTTTGCTTATTTCTGAATTTATGGCATATCATAAATGGCCAACTTTCCAGAAATCTAATCCCCTAGTAGAATCTTTGTATGCAATATAATATTCATACTAGGTCTACCAAGCATGCATGAAGGTGATTCTGACTTCTTAGACCTGTTTGGCTAGTGTTCCAAGTATCTCTAGATGTCAAGTCTCCTATAAACATCTCCCATTCTTACACCAGCCCTTATACACTCCAGTGACTCAGTCTTCCACTGTGATACTCATATAACTTAGACCAGTTTGCATATCATTGTCTTAATGGCCAGAGAAAATATTATATGTTCATAAGCAAATAACCAAATGTATGTACATCAAGCAAATGCATTTTAAAATTACCAGATGAATCAGAAAATTCCATTTGATTTCTCTTTAAAATAAATGTTTGTCATTAAATAAATTCGCTGTAATAAACTATTTCATCTGTATTTTGTATTTTATATTTCATTGACAATCACGATTCTTAGTTGTTTGCCATAATAATCAATATGTTACATTACTCTTGAAGTTAAGGTAAACTGATAATTGCAAATAGGAGAAGAGAAAGATATTTCTATTTTTAGCAGCCATTTTAAGCAGAGAAATTAAGGGTCTCTTTGTTAATGAGCACTTTTATTCTAAGATGAGTACAAAGTCATGAATTTACAATTTAGAGTACAAAGTAAAGCATTATGACTCAGGGGTATCTCCCGTGTTCCCATATCTTAACCTCACTTAAAATATAAACACATACACCTAGAAACGTTAGTCCTTCTGGAGTTCTCTCACCATCTGGTTAGTCTTTCCTAAGCCTTACTCTTTTAGTTAAAGTTTCAAATTTAGTAGAGTTTGCTCACAGAGCTTTAACTGTGCCGAAATATAAAACATAAAAGTGTTTTCTCTATAGTTTCACAACATCATCTATAACTGCAGAATTTTTATTTCTCCCCTTATGTCATCAATGTTGCTTCATGTAAGCTTCTGTTATTAGATACATATACATTTTCAATTTTTAAGTCTTCCTAATATATTTTCCCTTGCATCACTCTGATGTGTTTCTCTTTATCTCTACTCCGGTAAAATTCTTTGTTTGAAAGTTATATTTACCTGTATTTTAGGAGTAATTCCAGACATGTGTTTTGTTTGCATACTATATCTTTTTCTATTTTTTTTTAATAATCTGTGTGTTGATATTTAAGCTTTGTTTTTTAGTATACAGTTATTTATATTCAATTTGTGCTACAGTATCTATGTTAAATTCTACCTCAGACATTTTGAGAATTATGATGCTTTTTAGTTGCAGTGTTTAGGCAGCTGGGTCTTCCCTGGTGGCTCAGTGGTAAAGTACCTGCCTGCCAATGCAGAAGAGGAGAGCTTGATCTCTGGGTGGGGAAGATCCCCCGAAGAAGCAAATGGGAACGCATTCCAGTGTTCTTCCCTGGGAAATGCCATGGACAGAGGATCCTGTTGGTCACAGTAGTTCATGGGGTCACAAAAGACTTGTACACGGCTTAGAGACCAAAACAAAAACAAATGATTGAATGTAATTAGCGATATGGTTGAATTTAGGCCTTCTAAATTTATTTATCTATCATTTGTTTTCCTGATTGATCTCTGTTGCTTTTAAGTTTCATCTTTTGCCCTATTTTCTTGATATTTTTGTATAATGTTAAATTATATAATGGTTCACAGGCTATAGTAGCTCTGGGTATTACAATATAAGTATCAGTTCAGTTCAGTTCAGCCGCTCAGTTGTGTCCGATTCTTTGCAACCCCATGCGACTACAGCAGGCCAGGCTTCCTTGTCCATCACTGGGAGCTTGCTCAAATTCATGTCCGTCGAGTCAATGATGCCATCCAACCATCTCATCTCTGTCGTACCCTTCTTGTCCTGACTTCAGTCTTTACCAGCATCAGGGTCAGGTTTGGTTTTTTTTTTTCCAATAAGTCAGTTCTTTGCATCAGGTGGCCAAAGTATTGGAGTTTCATCTTCAGCATCAGTGCTTCCAATGAATAGTCAGAACTGATTTACTTTAGGATTAACTGGTTGGATTTCCTTTCAGTCCAAGGGACTCTCAAGAGTCTTCTCCAACACCACAGGTGAAAAGCATCAATTCTTTGACACTCAGCTTTCTTTACAGTCCTACTCTCACATCCATAAATGACTACTGAAAAAGCCATAACTTTACTAGTCGGATCTTTGTTGACAAAGCAATGTCTCTGCTTTATAATATGCTGTCTAAGTTGGACATAGCTTTTCTTCCAGGGAACAAGTGTCTTTTAATTTCATGACTGCAGTCACCATCTGCAAGGATTTTGGAGCCCAAAAATCTAAAATCTGTCATGGTTTCCATTGTTTCCCCATCGGTTTGCCATGAAGTGATGGGACCAAATGCCATTATCTTAGTTTTCTGAATGTTGAATTTTAAGCCAATTTTTTCACTCTCTTCATTCACTTTCATCAAGAGACTCTTTCTGCCATAAGGGTGGTGTCATCTGCACATCTGAGGTTATTGATATTTTTCAAGGCAAACTTGATTCCAGCTTTTGTGCTTCTTCCAGCCCAGCATTTTGCATGATGCACTCTGCATTTAAGTTAAATAAGCAAAGTGACGATATACCAGCCTTGACATACTCCTTTCTCGATTTGGAACCAGTCTCATCATCAGAGTCTACTAACGTGCTACATCCATCTAAACAGTATGGTACTGACGCAGAAATAGAAATACAGATCAATGTAACAGGACAGAGAATCTAGAAATAAGTACATGCACCTGTGGCCACCTAATCTGTGATTGAATAGGCAACAACACACAATGGGGAAAAGACATACTTTTCAATAATGACCCTGGAAAACTGGGTAGCTACATGCAAAGGAATGAAATTAGAACACTCCCTAATATCTCAAACATAAAAATACACTCAAAATAAATTTAACACCTAAATGAAAGGCCAGACATTGTAAACCTCTTACAGAAAAATGGGCAGAATACCGTTTGACATAAATTCCAACAAGATCTTTTTTAGATGCACCTCGTAGAGTAGTGAAAATAAAAACAGAAATAAACAAATGAAACCTAATTAAACATAAAAGCTTTTTCATAGCAAAGGAAACCATATGCAAGTGAACAGCTCAGGCACCTCAGTATCAAAGAAAAACTCAGTCAAAAAAATGGGCAGAAAGTCTAAACATATGTTTCTTTAAAGAAGACACAAATAGCTGAAAAGCAGATGAAAATATGCTCAACATCACTCATTATTAGAGAAATGCAAATCAAAACTACGAGGAGGTATCACCTCACAGTGGTCAGAATCACCATCATCAAAAAAATCTACGAACAATCAATGCTGGAGAGGGAATAGACAAAAAGAAACCCTCCTACACTTTTCGTAGGAATGTAAGTTGGTACAGCCACTGTAGAGAACAGTTTGGAGGTTCCTGAAAAAAATTTTTAAAAAAGGTGACCATATGATCATGCAATTCCCACTGTTGTACAAACCTCTGGATAAAAATCATAATATGAAAAGTTACATGAACCCCAATGTTCATTGTAGCACTATATGCAATAGTCAGGACATAGAAGCAACCCAAATGTCCATCAACCGAGGAATGGATAAACAAGATGTGGTGCACACATGTTGGGTTGGCCAAAAAGTTAATTCTGGTTTTTCTGTAAGATCTTATGGAGAAACCATAGCAAACTCTTTGGTCAACTCAATACAATTGCTTAGCCACAAAAAAAAAAAAAAAAAACCTACAAAATAATGCCATTTGTGCAGCATGGATAGAACTAGAGATTGTCATACACAGTGAAGTAAGTAGACAAAGACAAACAGGATATAATCTCACTTATATGTGGAATCTAAAAACAGGGTACAAATGAACTAATCTACAAAACTGAAATAGCGTCACAAATGTAGAAAATCAAACATTATGGTTACCAGGGGAGAAAGGGGTGGGGGAGAAACACACTGGAAGATTGGGATTGACGTATACATGCTACTATATATAAAATAGATAATTCAGTTCAGTTCAGTTCAGTTCAGTGGTTCAGTCATGTCTGACTCTTTGTGACCCCATGGACTGCAGCACACTAGGCCTCCCTGTCCATCACCAACTCCCAGAGTTTACTCAAACTCATGTCCATTGAGTCAGTGATGCCATCCAACTATCTCATCCTCTGTCATCCCCTACTCCTCCATAAGGTCCTATTTACAGCACAGGGAACTTTACTCAATACTCTATAATAGCCTATATGGGGAAAATAATCTAAAAACGACTGGAGACCTCTCTATCTCTATTTATAGCTCTATCTATATCACATCTGTATCTATATCTATTCTAATCCAGCTTATTTAACTTTTATGTGGGGTACATCATGAGGAATGCTGGACTGGATGAATCACAAGCTGGAATCAGAATTGCATGGAGAAATATCAACAACATCATATATGCAGATGATACCACTTTAATGGCAGAAAGAGAAGAGGAACAAAAGGACCTCTTGATGAACAAGAAAGAGGAGAGTGAAAAAGCTAGCTTAAAACTCAGTATTCAAAAGATGAAGATCATGGCATCTGATCTCATCACTTCATGGCAAACAGATGGGAAAAATGTAGAAACAGTGACAGATTTCATTTCTCTTGGGCTGCGAAATCACCATGGACTGTGGCTGCAGCCATGAAATTAAAAGGCATTTGCTCCTTGGAACAAAAGCTATGAGGAACCTAGTCAGTATATTCAAAAAGAGAAACATCACTTTATCGACAATGGTCCATATAGTCAAAGCTATTGTTTCCAGTAGTCACGTATAGATGTGAGAGTTGAACCATAAAGAAGAATGAGCACCGTAGAACTGATGCTTTTGAACTGTGGTGCTAGAGAAGACTCTTGAGAGTCCCTTGGACTGCAAGGAGATCCAACCAGTCAATCCTAAAGGAAATCAACCCTGAATATTCACTGCAAGGACTGATGCTGAAGCTTCAACACTTTGTCCACCTGATGTGAAGAGCTGATTCACTGGAAAAGATAGTGATGCTGTGAAAGATTGAGGGCAGGAGGGGAAGAGGATGAGATGGTTGCATGGCATCACTGACTCGACGGACATGAGTCTAAGCAAACTGAGAGAGTTAATGAAGGACAGAGAAGCCTGGTGTGCTGCAGTTCAAAACGATTTGGCAATTGAAAAAAACAGCAACTATACACACACACACACACACACACTAAATGATCTATACTCCAATAAAATACATTAACAAATTGAAGAGTAAAACCATATGATCATCTCAATAGATGCAGAAGAAAATGTTGATAAAGTTCTACATCCATTTATGATAAAAGCTCCCCAGAAGGTTGGCATAGAGGGAATATGTGCTGTGCTTAGTCACTCAGTCATGTCTGACTCTTTGCAACCCCACGGACTGTAGCCTGCCAGGCTCCTCTGTCCATGGGGATTCTCTAGGCAAGAATACCAGAGAGGGTTGCCAGGCTCTCCTCCAGGGGATCTTCCCAATTCAGGGATCGAACCCAGGTCTCTTGCATTACAGGTGGATTCTTTATCAGCTGAGCTACCAGGGAAGCCCATGGAGGGAACAAGCCTCAACATAATAAAGGCCATATATGACAAACTCACAGTTAACATCATAATCAGTGGTGAAAAGCAGCATTTCCATTGAGATCAGGAACAAGTTGCTGATGCCCACTCTCACCACTTTTATTCAACATAATTTTGGAAGTCCTAACCACAGAAATCATAGAAGAAAAATAAAACAAGAATTCAATTTGGAAAGGAAGAAATAAAACTCTCACTGTTTGCAGATGACATGATAAGATACATAGGAAATCCTACTTAAAGACACCACTAGACAACTACTAGAACTTATCAGTGAATTTGGTAAAGTTGCTGGATACAAAATTAATATATCTGAATCTATATACTAATATTGAATTATGAGAAAGAGAATTTAAGGAAAGAACCCTATCTACCATCACATGAAAAAGAATAAAATACCAAGTAATAAGCCTACCTATGGAGGTAAAAGACCTGTAATGGGAAAACTGTAAGGCAGTAATGAAAGAAATTGAGGATGACCCAGACAGATAGAAAGATATATCATGTTCTTGGATTGGAAGAATTAATATGATTAAAATGACAGTAATACTCAAGGTAGTCTACAGATTCAATGCAATTTCTATCAAAATAACAATGAAATTTTTCACAGAATTAGAACTAGTAGTTCTAAATTTTCTATATAAACACAAAAGATCCTGAACAACCAAAACAATTTGGAAAAAGAAAAACAGCTGGAGGAATTGTGCCCTATAATTTCAAGCTATACTAGAAAGTCATCATAATCAAAACAGTATGGTACTAGCACAGAAACAGACACATAGATCAATGTACCATAATAGAGAGCCCAGAAATAAATCCAGACAATTATAATAAATAAATCTGTGGTAATGGTAAAGACTCCGCCTGCAATGAAGGAGACCCTGGTTCAATTCCTGGGTTAGGAAGATCCACTGGAGAAGGGATAAGCTACCCAATATAGTATTATTGGGTTTCCCTTTTGGCTCAGCTAGTAAAGAATCTGCCTGCAATGCAGGAGACCTGGGCTCGATCTCTGGGTTGGGAAGATCCCCTGGAGAATGAAAAAGCTATCCAGTCAGTATTCTGGCCTGGAGAATTCCATGGACTGGATAGAAGAACTGACTAGACAATTTTCCAAAGCTGAATGCAGATGGGCAACAGGCCCATGAAAAGATGCTCAACATCACTAATCATCAGGGAAATAAATGAAAATCAAAATCATAATGAAATACCACCTCACACTTGTCAGAATGGCTATCATCAAAAAGTCTGTGCTATGCTTAGTCGCTCAGTCAAGTCCAACTCTTTTGCAACATCATGGACTATAACCTGCCAGGTTCCTCTCTCCACGGGGATTCTTGAGGAAAGAATACTGGAGTGGGTTGCCATGACCTTCTCCAGGGGATCTTCCCAACCCAGAGATGGAACCCAGGTCTCCCACATTGAAGAGGCAGATTCTTTACCATCTGATCCACCAGGGAAGCCCATCATAAAGTCTTCAAATAACAAATGTTAGTGAAGATGTGGAGAAAAGATAACTTTTTTAAACTGTTGGGGGAGGGGGATTTAAATTGGTAGAGTTACTGTGGAAAATAGTATAGAAGTTTCTTGAAAAATTGAAAATAGAACTACCTTATGACCCAGTAATTCTATTCCTGGATATATTTCTGGAAAAAAAAAAATGAAATGAAAACACTACTTTGAAAAGATACATGTGCCCCAGTGTTCACAGCAACATTGTTTACAATTGGGCTTGTAAACAATAGCTCAGTTGGTAAAAATCCACCAACAATGAAGGGGGCCCTGGATCAATTTCTGGGCCAGGGAGATCCACTGGAGAAGGGACAGGCTACCCAATCCAGTATTCTTGGACTTCCCTTGACGTTTAGCTGGTAAAGAATCTGCCTGCAATGAGAGAATCCTGGGTTCAACCCCTGGGTTGGGAAAATCTCCTGGAGAAAGGAAAAGCTACCCATTCCAGTAATCTGGCCTAGAGAATTCACAAAGAATCAGACAGGATTGATTAACTTTCATTTTCACTTTGAGGTATGGAAGGAACCTAAGTATCCATCACCATGTGAATGGATAAAGAAGAAATGTATATTTGTATATAAAATGGAATATTATTAAACCATAAAAATAACGGAATTTTGCCCCTCACAGCAATATGAAGGGCATTATGCTAAATGAAATAAGTCAGAAAAAGACAAATGCTAAATTATATCACTTATATGTGAAATTTAAATAATACAAATCAACTAGTGTATAAACCAAAATAATGCAGACTCATAGATCTAGATAACAAATTAGTGGCTACCAGTGTTGAGGGGGAAGGGAGAAGGTGTGATATAGGTGAAGGGAAAAAGGGGTCATTGTGGAATTATATGAAATCATCTTTGTGAAACTTCCGAAAATTTTAAAGCACAATAGAATTTAAAGAATCATTCATTCAATAAAAAATAAATTAATTTAAAAAAAGACTAAAGGGGAAATTCTGTGTTATAATTCTTCCTTTATATTTCACTTACAGATAAAAAATATTGTATTTTAACCTGTCAACTAAGGTTTAGAAAGTAAAATTTATAACCATGTTTTCAATTCAGGATTTCTATGTGATTTCTTTCTTATAATCTTTCTAAAGAAACCAAATACCATTAATCCAATTTAATATCCTCACTATAAATCCATAGATTAAAATATGAGAGCATTTTTATATATAATGCTATCATTCATGTTACTATGATTTTATTGCATTCCTTAGATATCTATAGTTTTTATATTTGTCTGGAAAATTCACTGTAATGCTTTATCTAATAAATCAATGAGAATGTTTCTCTATGTAGGCAATTAAGTGATAGTTAACCCAATTTTTTTTTAAATTAGGATTTACAAAATATTTAGTCAGCAAAGTAGGGAAAATAGCTAAAGTGTTAAATGCATATTGATGAAGCTTCTTCAGTTTGACTAAGTTGACTGAGTTTCACTTTTGATCTGTCAAGGGCTTCCTTCTGATTTTTCTTCTTAATTCTGAGCACATCTCTATTTCTCTTTATTCATGCCAGTTCTTCAATTACCTTTGATTCTGTGTCCTTAAGTAATGGCGCTGAGCATTTAACAACAACAAAAACTTACCATATTTGTTTAATAGTAGCTGTCATTAAAGGTGCATAGATTACTTAGGGAGCCTGAATAACAAGAGATACAATAACAACACACCTACAAAGAGTAATCATTATGATTTCTCCACTGGAGAAGGGCAGCAGTTGAATCATTGAACAACAGAACAATGAGCCTCTTCGTAAAGCTTAAGAGAAGCACACATTCTTCCTCCTTGAGGAAGGAGGGCTGGGTCTGGCATGGTTCTGGAAGACATCCAAAAAATAAACATTTGCTAATAACAGTAAATTGAGATGATATTAGAATTTTAATTTCTTATTTCTCTACTATTATCTATGAACTTACCAGTACATGCTGGCAAAATAATAATATATAGGAAGACTCATAAAGAACAATCCTAAAATATTCACTAAAATTAGCAGTTTCTAGAAGAAAGTAATTGGTAAGATTCCACAGTACTCATTCTAAAGCTAGCACAGGAGTTTAAATGAAACAATCTGGTTTTTGCATTATGGCATCTGGCTGATTTGCATGATGCTATAAATTGGGAAATAATTGAGACAGAGAAAGCTTGTGACATCAAAGGTAAAATCTCTAACCAAAAATACTGATTTTCTGAAAGCTGATAACTTAATATTTGAAGGTAAGTTTGTCAGAGTAATGTACCTGGTATTCCATCACTGTTGATCCTGAGGCAGAAAACATCACAATAAACAAAGCAGCCAAAATGAAAGTACTCAGTGTAAGGAGAAGCAGCCAGAGGCAGGCATTATCCTGGCACTGGGCTGGGAAACCGCCCACTGAATAACTGAGAATTTACTGTGGTTGAATGTTGAATTTTCACTGTGTGGAAATGTGAGCTCTGGAGCCCGTAAGTAAAGATTTAATCTACATAGATTAAATCAATAAATAAAAGGTAAAAACAAGGAAGATATAAAAAACCCATCTTCAGATAAAAATCATGCTCTTAAGGTTTGTTTAGTTGAATTCTTTTTGGGAGACAAGCTGGTAAACTCTTCTGGGTTTTCAAAACCAAGTATCTAAGCTACTTTCCTCCATAACACAGAAGAAAATTAGCAAACAGCGCCAACATTTAATTTATGTACTTAGAAACTATTCTTCAAGCTATTTCAAAATGCAGTTTTGAGAATGAAATAAACTATAACAGCAGAAGTGTCACAAATTATGAGGTATATAATTTATTAACTTAATGTGTGGCATTTGTTTCTTTTATTCCAATCAAAATATTGTTTTACTTGGATTTTTATTTATTTATTTTTTTTACATCACAAGTTGAAAATTGTGTGATGATAATAATTGTTCTGTTATAGCCACGCTTTCCGGGAAACAAACTCATTCAGAAGGACAATGCAGATAGTGGAGTGCAGTTTATTATACCGGCGGGCCCAAGGCAGTCTCCTATTAGCCAAGGACCCCGATCAGCATTTGTGAAAATCTTTTATACCCCAGGTGTACGTGTCAAAACCCACCAGCCCAAATCCCTTGAGGCTTACAAAGGAAGGGTAAATACAATCACAATAACCCCATCATTCATGTGCTATGTGTTCAAACAGTTAATAATCAATAAGCCCGAGGTTACATTCCAACCAGTTAGTAACCAATAAGCCTGTGCTTACATTCCGATAGATACTGTCCGGAGGCAGGGGTGATTAGTGTCTGTTTTCTCTTAGGTGATGAGTAACCTGGATTTGATCTTCAAGGTTCCCCTGTCCGGAGGGGGTCTTATCCTTCCATTGTCATTCCCACAGGTACTAAGCAGAGAGTTCAGAGTCCACTGGAAAGGTGGCTGAGCACGATCAGCATGGACAGGCCTCAGATAGAGTCAAGGCCCTATGAATTCCTTCTTCAGTTCCTTCTATATCTCTTTAACATTTTTACTGCTACACTCAATTTTTGTGAAAATTTAGTGAATTGTTGATAATTTTATCATTATCATATAATAGTTTATAATACATCAATAAAACTGTAAGGCCATCCATTCAATTGCAAAGAATATAATCACACACTTATAAAACTTTAACTGGTCTTAGCATCTCTAGTTCAACCATTTCATCTTCCAGTGAAGACAATTAGGTTGGTGAATTTGTAAAATTTCCATGCATATCCAAGTTAATGAAAGTGTCGGGGAAGTGTGTAATTTCCTCAGTTCTCTCTTGTCACAACAAAAATTTGAAGCGATGGACCAGTGTTACAGCTCTCGAATGGACCAGTGTTACGGCTCCGTGTTAAAGATCAATTTTATTTAGAAAATAAAGGAAAATACATCCTCGAGGTGTGAGGGCATGCCTAGAGAGAGAGAGACCCTTAGCCCTTTGGTTCCTCTTTTTATATTATTTTTTCTCCCCTCCCCGCCCCCCCACCTCCCCCCCGGGCCTGCTCTATTTAAATTGGGCTAGCCAGGTGTGCTGTTTGTTCTACCTGAGGTCCTCACTCTGGTCCTCGGACCTTCCTTTGTTCTTTTTTGGTGGGGTTGTCCCTTCCTTGTCTTTTAGCCACCACCATTCTGGACTCCTTTTTCCTATTCTAACTACCTAACAAAAGAACCAAATTTAAAATCCAGTCCTCACAGTTTTTAAGTTGAAGCTACTTTAAAGTAATATCCAATTATTTGTGTGCTGTTTACAAAGTGAAAGACATGAAATTGAAGTAATCATAGAGGTAACCAGAGTAGCAGTATGCTTCTCAATCTCTTTTTCATCATGGCACATGTGGGGAAAGAAGTGAGGTAGTTCATGGTAAGAAGAAAGACCCAAGGGCTCTGGCTATCTCATACTCCACTCCATTATTCAAAGGACTGTAGTAATAAATACCTAAATATTCCACTTAGTACCAAGCATGCTATGGCACATTATTTGAAAAGCTCTACTGAACTTATTAAAGATTATAAAGTTTCAATTCAATCTAAAGGATGCTTTAAGATTTTCATCCTTTGTAAATTGGGACTATTAAACTAGAAATGAAAGCATAATGGCCTTAAAAGTTTAAATCATTATTGAAGAATATATAGAGAGGTCCATTAGGCTAAGCATTTCCTTTGACTCTTACCATTTGAAAGGTTGTGATGTCAGGAAAAATTACAAGTAAAAAATAATTAGGTAAAGAGGAGGATATATTGTGAATGTTGTTTATAATTAAAGCCAGACTTGGGTCAGAACACCTTAATAGATATTTCAAGGAATTTGAAAATATAAGAAAACATAGAAACAAACTTTTGTAAAGCAAAAAGTGTGTTTTAATAAGATGATTCTTCTATATTGTGCAGAATGGATAAAATGGAGTTAAGCTCAGCAGTTGATTGATTGAATTAAGGCAATACCACTGGGGTTGGTAGATAAGTAGAAATACAATAGCTATTTTGGAGATAGGTGGGATATAGAAGAAAGAGGAGAGAAAAAAAAAAATGCCTAAGGTGAATGTATAAGCAGGAGGATAAGTTAGGGGCAACTCATTAGAAAAGAAGAAGAGGATTAATTAGGGGAGAGAAATCGATGAAGTAATTGTATATAATTGTTTTGAATTGATTTGGAAACTACTAGTAAGTAATTGGGCTTCCCTGGTGGTGCTAGTGGTAAAAGATATCTGTCTGCCAATGCAGGAGACAGATGTAGGAGACAATAGTTTGATACCTGGGTCAGAAAAATTCCCTGGAGGAAGAAATGGTACCCCATTCCAGTATTCCTGCCAGCAGAATCCCATGGACAGAGGAGCCTGGCAGGCTATAGTCCATGGAGTCATAAAGAGTTGGACATGACTGATCATCTCAGCACAGCACAGTAAATAATTAAATAAGTAGCAAATTTCTGGGTCCCACTTTAGAATTACTGAAGAAACCATATCTCTGAGGGATGCCAATGTAATAAGCTGTACTCATGACTCTTAAAGTTTGAGAAACATTGAAATATGCTAATAACAATATTTCTCAGAGTGTTAGGCAAGTCATCGAGGTTCCTACTGATGTATTAAATAGTCCTTTGACAATCTGACAAATGCAGAGAGAAATTATTAATAGAAGTTTGAATAATTTTCTTTATACATTTGAAAAGAATGGCTAGTTTTGAGAGTTCCATATTTTTATAATTATTATGTTTTTAAATTATGTGCATAAATTTTAATAACTTTGTCAGTACCTTTCAGTAAATACATTTGTGTTTGTTCACATTTGTAAAATTTTAAATGATCATTGCTTCTTTTATGTAGAATTATGGTTATTTGCAAAAGGTAGGATGAATTAATCTCTGAATATCCTGATTTCATATAAGCAATGAAAAAAATACAACCAGAAGTTGTGAAAATTACTATCTAAAAATGAGATTTATTTTTATTTATCTCAATCACTACTTCTTTGGTAATTTTCTACCATAAAACAAAATCATCTAAGCTTTCTAATAACCTTCTTTGATAAACTGAGATTTCCCATAAGTGTTCCTTCCCGGTGACTCAGATGGTAAAGCGTCTGCCTTCAAGGCGGGAGACTCCGGTTTGATCCCTGGGTGGGGAAGCTCCTCTGGGGAAGGAAATGGAGACCCACTCAAGTACTCTTGCCTGGAAAATCCCATGGGAGGAGCCTGATAGGCCCCAGTCCATGGGGTCACAAACAGTTGGATATGACTGAGCGACTTTACTTCACTTTCTTCTTCCTATCAGGAACAGATAATTTTATCATTAAATGAAAGGAAATAGCAACTTGAAGAAAGATGTTATAAGTTTGTATATATGACAGTCAAAAGATTTATAAGGCATAGCATTACCAAAGGAAAAAATCTTGCTACTACATGAATGAAAATAGTTATACCTGAACTTAGATTTATTTTGTTTTATTTTATTTCTCAAGAGCAGTTGGAGTTTGTGGTAAGAATGTTCAAAGAATTTGTCTCTTGATGGTGACACTGATATATCAAAGATAAAAATTGGAGCTGATTTTGACAATTTAAAAAAAGGAAAGAGAGATCAGGAATCCATTAACCACTATTTTCCAAGAGGACATATTCAGACTGCTAGATTTTGTATGTAACCATCTCTGATTTACCACTGACAAGATATTGACTGATCACTGAAAATAGGCTATAAAAGAAAAAAAAAAAAGAAAATAGACTTGAGTGAGAAAATTTTTAATATATTTCAGATGAATTTGCAATTGGAATATCCAAGTATATCTGACAAAGTGTCCCAACATTACTAACTTCCTCAAAAGCCTGTAACTTTAGGCAAACAGTTAAATATAAAGTTAAAGAAACAAACATCACATAAGGACTCTGATATTTGGCTTATCACCACTAAAATATTACCCACCTTCTAGCATAAAGTAATTAAGTTTAAGTCTGATTTAGACTGTATTGAATGTACATTTATAGACATATCAGAGACTCTGCTAATCAAATACAGTAAGGATAAGGATAGTTAAGTGCTTATATTAAAAAGGATATTTATTGCTGGACCTATACAAAACAGAGCATATCCCCAAACTTAAACACTTTATACACTGTGCTAAAACAAAGTTCAAAATAATTCTTTCAAAATATAAAGATACAAAGATGACATCACAGCTCCAATAGTAGTAGGACCTAAAAACCTAGGGTTGTAACACAACTTCTGTTCACCAACAGAAGGTAGTAATAGTCTAATTTCAATGGTTTGAATGGGAAGAAAAAAGCTGCAGCTTTGGAAATGATCAAAATAAGCAAAACTTCAAGATAGTAATATTGAAAACTATCTAAGGTAACATCATAGTGTTATTCCACTACAAGATTGTAATTTTTGCTTAGACTTTACAAAATTCATTACAGTTAGAAACAGCAGCATCAAAAACACGTTCTATTTCAAATTTTATACAATAGATTTTTTTTAAAAAAATCTGGTAAAAACAAAATATCTTTAATGAGACTACACACTTAAAAAAATATCTTTTTAACTTACATTTTATTTATTTTGTCTTGGTGTGATTAAATCATGTATAATAATGCAATAGCTTGTTCATCTAATAGGGACTGAAGCTCTAGTATACATAACAATAACCCTTATATATTTCCATACTGTTCTATTTGCTAACAATTTAACATGTAACATTACAAATATGACAAGACAAACTTTATTAGACTTTATATGTTATGTATATTGGTGACTAAAGTATGAACCAAATATAAATGCATATAAAATTTTGTATAAAATTATATTAATTCATATAAAATTGAATTAATAAAACTTAGAAATAAAATAACATTGTAATAAATGAAGCCTTTTTAATATCGGGATCCTCTGAGCGAATTTTTGCCTCTTTAAATTGTTTCTTGGTGCATCAATGTTTTGAATGACTTACCTAAATAATTATATGTAGGACTCATCAGATCCCTTTTTACCTGATGTTCTTTGGAGTTAAAAGTGCAACTATATGAGGAAGACCACTGGTACTGAAATTAAACATACAGCCAATGTGGGATTCTAGAACTAGAGATATATTCATCAGGACACCATATTTCAAGAAAAACAACTCTTTTCTGTTATCTAGGTCTTAAATCTCAGCTCTCTACACATCCCCACTTGTAGGTCAATATTTCTTTAAAAAATGACACAACAGTGTTCACTGGTCTCGCTTGAAATTCATAATCTTGACTCTTGTATGAGTCTGCCAGCAGTTCACACACACATTTGTCCAGTGTGCTTTCCTTCCAAGCCCCTGAGAGGGCTGTTTCATGCTACCTAGTCCCTACCAAATCATTTCCCAATCCTCTGTCAATTATCTCAGCTAAGATTTTGCCTTTTATTTTATTAAAAAACAACAAAAGGAATTGAGGAACGTTTTTATATTCTCACAATCAAATTGGTTAACAAGCTCCATCTGTACCAAACAATTTTTCCTTTGCTACTATGCCTTTACTCCAAGTTTCCATTTATTTGATTGCTGAATTTCATTTTCTCTAGAACTAATATCTTGATTATGGTAATTATATATATATATTTTCTATATCATTGATTTTTCAGTCTTCGGATTCATGCCCCCCAGCATACAATATATTTTATTTTTAGGTCTTGTCAGTTTTTAAGCTAATTAACTAAAAAGATCTCTGTTGACCATATTCTTACTTTGAAAATTGTTTTGGGACTTCCCTGATGGTCCAGTGGCTAAGATTCCATGCTCCCAGGGGGCCTGGATTCAATCCCTGGTCAGGGAGCCATATCCTACATGGCGCAATTAAGAGTCCTCACACTTCTCAACCAAGCTCCAAGCTCCAAGATCCAGCACAGCCCTAAATAAGACCCAGCACAGTCAAATAAATAAATAAATGTATCTCAGTGGTAAAAAATCCACTTGTCAATGTAGGAGACATTAGAGATGACGCAGTTTTGATCCCTGGGTCAGGAAGATACCCTGGAGAAGGAAATGGCAATGGACTTCAGTATTATTGCCTGTGAAATCCCATGGGCAAAGGAGCCTGTCAGGCTTCAGTCCATGGGGTTGCAAAGAGTCAAACATGACTGGGTGTGCACACCCATGGAAATAAATAATATTTTTTAAAGAAAATTGTTTCTCCCCCTTATAATCACGCTTTCAATGTCTCAGCTTTCTGTTTATAGTTTTTAATCTCCCCACTTCACCATACCCAATTCAACAAAACTGCTGTTACAGTCATCACAGACATTCCTGTTGTAACATCCAATGCTCACTTTCAACATGTATCTAACTCTACCTCTAAGCGGCATAAGACACGGTTGACCACTTTCTATTTTCTTGAGGTGTTTTTGGATCACAGTTACCATAACTACATGCTACTCTGATTTTCTTCCCACCCCAAAGCTCTCCTTCTCATTCTCCAGTTCTTGTCCTTCCTGCACACAATCAAATCCTGAATACCAGTATGTCTCAAGACTCAGGCCTGGAATTTCTTTTTATCTTTATATCATGTTCAGAAAGGCCAGTGAGTCAGGATGACACATTCATGGCAGTCAAGCTTGATGTGAGGCATTTTATAATTTTTTATCTACATAGAAATGAGAATGATAATTTTCTTATTCAAAATCTCTAATAGCTTTATAATTAACCTAGGCTAAATTATAAACACCTTACAAATTCCTCATAAGGCTTAAGGTCATACTCTGCCTTTGTCTCCAATTTCACATCAGAATATCTCTGTTTATTGTCTTTGACAGGTATGGACTTTCCTCAGGTCATTACAAGGTTGTCTGTGGAGGAATTAGACTACTCTGTTGAAAATTTCCACTTCTTTTTCCCCACTGTTATTGCCCTTTATTATAAGCATATCTTTTACTCTCTGTTAGGACCTATTTCTATTGAAATGATCTTGGTTATTTGCTTATCTACTTTTGTCTTCTTCTGCAACATAAGTTTTTTTATCTCCATAAGCCAATGTTTAAAAAAAAATGACTGGTAAAGCACCTGGCACAAAGCAGTGATCAATATATAGCTGTTAATAAATGGTAATAGTTGAAAAGTCTAAAAAGTCTATTAAAACATGCTGGAAAAAATAATGTTAGGTTGGAATGAAGTAACATTTTTTAGGCTAGGAAGATAAAAACTAATATTGCCTATATTCTAAAAATAATTGTGAAAGGCATGGCTATAATAGACATTCTTTTTCATTCTTTCTCAATATAGTGAAGTTTTCAGGGGTCCATTCCATGAACTTTCCCTCATGTTCATTTGCCAAAAGGTGAATTTGGGGTGCTGCCCATGTTAGATTGGAGGATAGGAAACTGACCTGGGACACATAATTCCATACAGAGTAGAGATGAAAGATTAGGATGGTTAACTCACACTTAAGAGTTAACTCACACTTAACTCACACACAAAAAGAATCTTGAAGAAGACTCTTGAAAGAAAATATGATATAAAATAATTAAGAATCATTATAAGTTTTAAAGAGCAAAACGACTAGAAAAATGCTAAGTGGGAATGTTACATCAAGCATGTTGAGAAATGAATCAGAGAAATATCTATGGAAAGTTTCTGTATCGTAATTGAACAGAAAAGTCTATACACATTACTTAGGAATTTAACTAAGATTGGCAGTTGTTTAGGACACAGGAAAGGCAGGCAGGTGAAATTTTAAAATGTACATAGAATTTTGGGGGACTTACTGATAACTTGAAGGACAAGGAGAATAAGAGGTTTCAGTTTTGAGAGTTTGGGCAAACTAGAGAAGGATCATACAAGTGGCTGTGAGATGAGAGAAGGATGACATCCAGGGAAAATAATATCTTATGGGAAATATGACAAGTTCAGCTTTCAATGTCAATATTAAGACATAAAAGTTCATAAATTAAAGTAATGTTATGTGTGAGACAGAATAGTAGTGTCATAAATAAAGATGGATGAAGCCTTTCTTCCTTACCATAACCCCCAGGCAAATTCAGACTTTGGCTGTCCACTACCCTTATCTTCCTTTTAAACCACATTGTTTTCTCATTAATGGACATCAGATATGTGCTAAGTACTCATAGGTACACTTAAAATGGACTTAACTCACTAAAAACACCACTCTCCCCATAATTACATCACAGCAAGCTAGAGTACAGTGATGAGATAGCTGCTGCGTCCCGTCACTGCTTCCTTCCTTGTCATAAACACTGATACATTCTGAGTCTGTTACACTCCAAACAACTCTGTTTTACTTTAAAACATGATTTTAGTTTTAATAAAATTCAGCAATCTCTCCCCTCTCTCACCTCCTACCACCAACACTGAAAGCATCCCCTAGGTCTGTGTGTTTCATAGTCAGTGGCTGGTGAATCACTATTAGGAAAAGTGAAATAAAGGAAAACCACAGATAGGGAGATAATCTTGCTCTAGATATTTTTATTTTAGATGTTTGGGACTTTGACCCACAATGATTTTGTTTTAAAAAGTAAAATAGTTATTAAATCCATCTCCATTCATCTGTGGTCACACACACACACACACACACAAAATATATATATTTTGTGAGTGTGTGTGTGTGTATATATATATATATATATATATAAAACTAAGAAATATTTTATCATAGAGCTACAAAGTGACTGACTTTAGAATAGGACCGAGAAATACAAAGTGTTACACTGAAGAGTATTTTTACCCTAGAGATTCTTTGGGAAATTCAGTACATAGTGCAAAAAATTGTGTTTAGTTTGAATCATACTTGAAAGTCCCTCAGGGAAACCATGTCTAATATCAAGACAGACAGTTTTTTCCTCATTATTGTATCTAATCACCATTTCTTTAATTGGCAATGCCATGTGATAGCTGTCTATATCTAAGTATTTTTTCTAAAATCCATTTTAAATTATTGAATATTGCATACATAATAAGTACAAATTTTTAACAACCAATATAATAAATTCCCATCTGCTCTGTACCCTGTGATTCACTGGTTGCTTTCCCTGGAGGAAAGTGGATTTTTAAACAATAGATTTACACCATCATTACACTTAATTTGGAGAAATGCTGATTTTAAGAAGGCCGAAGGTATCTATGACAGCTGATGAAAAAGAGAACCAGAGATCCTATCTTATTCACTGGACTATAAATTCACGGAATGAAGAAAAACACAGTCTATGACACTATATGCATTCTTTTGTTTCCTTTCTCTTTTTCAAGAGTATCAAGTTGAATGCATATTAGCTCCTGCTTCTAATTGTGATGGCCCTTTTGTCCAAAATACTACCATATGTGTTACAATAATATATTAAAAGACCAATCAAAAATTAGGGAACCAAATAAGGGAAGAGCAGGAGACTGCTTAGAATTCTAATGGGATATTTACTGATCCAGAGAAAGAAATGGAACTGCTGACTCAAGAAAGTCATGAAATTACTTAGATTCAAGAAATAGTGTGGGTATTTATGTAAATCACTTCCTATAACACAAGATATGCAATATATATAAAAAGAAAGATACATTCAGTCCATATTCTAAGGAGAGGATGGCTATGTGGCCAGGGCATCACTTACGCCTTCCCTCCCCTTTCATGATAGGCTTGGTGTGCCCATTCATTGAGTTGTTGTTCTTATGATGCTCTTTATGTTGATGTGTGAATATAACTGGATTCCTGCACTCAAGTAATTTTCCGTCTGGTCGGGGAATAAAACATGTAAACGAAGAATTGCACTTAAATGCGAAAAGCAAGAATTGCTTTTAGGACAAAGGAATTAGGGATCGCTTGACCAACTGAGCGCCTCTATTTGCCAGATCTGAGACTTGAAATCCAAGAGAGAGGATAATAATTTAACATCAAGGCCTGCCTGGCTAAAATTAGTGATAAAAATAATCTTTCTAGGAATTTGATGGTTGATATTTCCCTTGCTATCTGATTCCTCTTACAAAGAATTATCTTTGTTTATAAAACAAAACTGCATAAGGAAAGATGTTTCACATCAAAGACAGAATCTCACATGAGACTTCAAAACTACAAAAGGACTTAAGTTTCTCCCTGTTTAAACAGAAAACATTGGGAATTTATTTGAGTTCTCTTTTTGGTTTGTTTTGTATTTGATGATACAGGAAGAAGAGAAAAAAAAGTAGTGGGGTAGATGATGGTTCTCAAACTTCTGTATAAAGAGACAGGAGGTCAAATTTTGCCTTTTAAAAGTTGGAATACTAATGCTGGGAAAGATTGAAAGCAACAGAAGAAAGGGGCGGCAGAGGATGAGATGGTTAGATAGCATCACTGATTCAATGGACATGAATTTGAGCAAACTCCGGGAGAGAGTGAAGGACAGGGAATGCTGGAGTGCTGAAGTCGATGGGGTCTTAGAGTCAGACATGACTTAGCAACTGAACAGTTACAACAACAAAGATATTTGTATTGACACAAGCCATAGGTTTCAAAATGGACTGACAGGGTTCCAAGTGCACACAGGCCACAAGCATGCACTTTTGTCTTTTGTAAGAAAGAAAAGGTCAAGGGGTAGAAGCAGCGATTGCAAGATAATGAGATCTCCATGCACTTAGCTCAACCGACAGAAGCAGGAACTCTGCCAGAGGTGATATGAGAATGTATACCTGAGAATTTACTTCATATTTTACCAGGATATGGTACTGGGTTTGAGTTTATCTTTCTTAGATGTTAAATGATAGAGTGACCCAATCTGCATTTGACAGTGTTAGTTTCCTTTTGGTCATTAAAAGGTTAGTTAGGGTATTACCGCTAATCCTCTTGGAGTCAAAATGTTAATGTAAGCAGTCACAACGTTCACCTTGCTATCAATGTGGATGTATCTTTTCTTGCATTTCATTTCTAAACTAAGCAGTAGAACACAATGATTTCATTTACCTAATCGCTGCCTATGTGTCTACATGTCCTGTAGGTCCAGCCTTTTGATAATGATGATGGTCGTGGTATAGTCGCTAAGTTCTGTCCAACCATATAATGATACTACAGGACAAACTCCTGAGGCACTTCCCTGGCCTGGTCCTTGCTATTCCTGGGGAATAGCTGCAGACATTTTCCTCAGACCTGGAGCTCTGCTTTTATCAGATTAAGGATGAGGCATCTACGGTTTCAGGTTCACTCTGATTGGCTAATTCAAACCATAAGCGTGAGAATTAGAGTACTAGAAGAGAGTTGGTAGGTTACTTAAGCAGTCAGTTTTTTAGGTTTATCCAGGGTCTCAGAAAGAGCAAATCTCATGGATAGGGGACGGCCTGATTTCTCCTCCGGCTGTTTTGTTAGTAGCTGTGTCAAACCGTTGGCAACATTTTTATCCAGATATGGATATCTTCAAAATGAATGCCTCTACAATCAAATGCTTAATAACAGGCACTTATACTACATTATCCTTAATTTCTTAGCTTCTCTTAACATTTTAACTGTTCTCACAAAGGTAAATGATATTGTGCTAACCAATAAATATACCAACCTACATCATACCTCACTTTCCATGGCTTCCAAACCCTTCTGGATAAAGTCAAAGGTATACAATTTAACCTTCATGGATCACAATGATCTGGTGACAAACCATCATCTGATGAGTCTCCTACATCAGTGATATGTTCCAGACACATTTTATGGTCACTGCTAGCCAAATAATCTTTCCATCCTTTGTTGTCTGCATGTCACTCGGTGATGTCTGACTGTTCGTGACCTCATGGATGGTAGCCCGCCAGGCTCCTTTGTCCATGAGACTCTCCAGGCAAGAACACTGGAGTGGGTTGTCATTCCCTTTTCCTTTGGATATTCACAACCCAGGGATCGGACCCAGGTCTCCCACACTGAAGGCAGATTCTTTACCTCTGAGCCACCAGGGCACTTTTTAAATTGCATAGCCTTCCTTTTACCAGTACCCCTAACAAATATGTCTCTTTACTCCAAATAAGCAGATTTTCTCTGACCTTTGAGAGATAGCTCCAAACTATATTTTCATGGACTAAGAAGTATTTTCTTCTACCACAAGTATTTTCAGTTCTTGTGCCTGGATTAATAATAAGATTGACACAGGACAGATTAACAGGAGAAAAACATATTTATTCGTATATATGGAAGTCACATAAAAATGGGAACTAAAAAGTGGCCAAAGCTGACACCTCTCATAACTTTTTAGACAAACAAAAAATTTGTGAGGACTTGACAATACAGTATACTAACGCATATATATGGAATTTAGAAAGATGGTAACGACAACCCTATATGCAAAACAGAAAAAGAGATACAGATGTACAGAACAGACTTTTGGACTCTGTGGGAGAAGGCGAGGGTGGGATGTTTCGAGAAAACAGCATTGAAACATGTATATTATCAAGGGTGAAACAGATCACCAGCCCAGGTTGGATGCATGAGACAAGTGCTCGGGGCTGGTGCACTGGGAAGACCCAGAGGGATCAGGTGGAGAGGGAGGTGGGAGGGGGGATCGGGATGGGGAATACATGTAAATCCATAGCTGATTCATGTTAATGTATGACAAAACCCACTACAATATTGTAAAGTAATTAGCCTCCAATTAATAAAACTAAATGGAAATATATATATATATTTGGTATATATATATATACCACACATCAAAAAAAAAAAAAAGAAACTAAGGCTTTGGGTGCTTAATTAGTGAAGAATCTAAACAGAGCTTGGGTATAGGGTGGTAAGTTAAAGCAGCAACAAATTTGTTTATGCAGGCTTCTTGGCCCTGAATCTCAGCCAAGCTCAGTGTCTTTCTACCTCCAGATGCAGAGAGGACATCTTTCACATGGCAGATTTTTTTCCCTGCATTCAAGGGGAAAGAGAAGGGTCAGTTTCTTTCTTGCATAAGCCGCTTTTCAAACACCCTGAAATGACATAATTAGCATGCCACTGTGGCATATCTTGAGGCAGCTTGCCCTAATCCCCTGCAACGTGTGTGCTCAGACGCTCAGTCATGTCCAACTCTTTTGTGATCCCATGGACTGTAGCCTGCCAGGCTCCTCCATGGAAATTTCCAGGCAAGAATACTGGAGTGGGTTGCCATTTCCTACTCCAGGGGATCTTTCCGACCCAGGGGTCAAACTCCTGTCTCTTGTGTCTGCAGCATCGGCAGGTGGATACTTTACCCCCGTGCCACCTGGGAGGCCTGATCCCCAACAATATGCCATATAACATTTATATAATATTCAGGTCTGAAACTGGAGCATTGAGATCCTGAATAATTGTATCCCTTACTGCACTGATCATATGAGAATATTTATTTACAAACAGTAATTTTATAAACATTTTTGAAAATTTCAATGTGAGTGAATTTGAGTGAATTTAGAAGTACTTTTAATATATTTCTTTTAATCTCAGCAATCATCACCAAATACTTTTATGGAACAGTGAACCAGAGATAGAAGAGAGTTTAGAATTCAACAAAACAAAACAACAACAAGCTATCCTCTCCAAATTATAATCTACCCAAAACAAATATACACATTTCCAACATTTATAAGCAAAACATTTTTTTTGAATAATAGACTCTGCATCTGGCAATTAAGAAATACAGTGTTTCACCTTTCACTTTGCAAGCATTTTCTGACTAAGGATTATTATAAACATATATCCCTATCATTTTTAACCATTTAAATGTTTCCAATTATTTTGTTGCTACCATAGCATTTTGTTATTTTATAATATCTCTAACTTGCCAAATTCATTCAAAACAATTGGTAAACATTAAATAGAATAAAATTCAGAGTGTATGACAGATGAGTCTATAAAAACTCTCTCGGCATGCTTTACCCTTATGGTATTTGAAACATTGACTAATTGGACTATAAATCAGATCATCAGTAAAACCACTTGAAATGAAATTTTTGAAAAGCAAGCTTCATGTAACCATCCTGTCACATCCTTCCAATCTGTTATTGTTATGCTTGATTCAAAGAAAAGTACTGAAAGAGTAAATGTATATGTTTTATTTTAGGATGATATTAGAAAGAGTAGTTATACTAAAAAGTAAACATAATGTAAAATATCATATACACCTAGCTATTTCCACTGTGTATTATAATCTAAATCTATCAGGTTTTTCAGTAATAGTATTCTAGTTATATCTTTCAGTTTAGCATTCACATGTATAAATTATGGAATATTGATTATCAATGTATTCACATATTTTAAGACACCTCTTGTTACTTTCTTTTAAATTAGTGACATTATGTTATAAATTAGTGCTATTCATGTTAAAGTTCTGTCTGCAATTTCACTGCATTGTCTTATTTTTTGTACTTCATAATTTGAACTAGAAAAAATACTCCAGCAAAATTTAGGCAAAAATGATTCTAGCTTTAGGAAGACATATATTTTAACAAAGCAAATTTAGAAAGCTTTTTTTTTTTTTTTTTGGTGCTGCTGATCATTTGAATTATGTAACTACAATAGGTTTGCTTTTTATTCTTGTATTACTATTAATAAATATATCCGCATTTGAAGCACAAATGTAAGTGTCATTTATTGGAGAGCACTTTGAATTTCTTTTCAAAGGCTTGTGACCTTGGGCAAACCACAGCAAGATTCAGCTTGCTGAATAAAGAAAGGAAACTAGCCTGACTAGTTGTAGCTCTATATAACACTGAGTGTAATGATACAAATCTAGAAAAGATGGACAGTTACTCTTCTCAGGAGCATGTCACTAGAACTTCTAATTTATATATCTCCTTAGTGTGACTCTTGGTGGAGAGTATTCCTGGAATACAGGAGAAAAAGTGAGGTATTCTGTATATTGTTGTTCTGAATATTATTGTCTCCTTACTACCTTGTCAGTCTCTCTAGAAGTTGCACTGATCCTCTCATGTCTATAGAAAACAATTTAAAGTCCTCTACAACAATTTTCTAAACAATCAGCAAAGTACCTTGCAATCTTTCATAAATATTTGAATGTACTCCCAAGCTATAAACAAATTTATGAGATTAAGTGGTTCATCTTGGGAGAGATCTCCTTCCTCTGAATTTATCTTTATTTCTAGGCAATCAGCCCAATGCTTCTTTTTAATCAGCAATATTTACTAGGACTTAGGAGATGTTCATATCTATAAAGTCATTAAAGAGGAAACAAAGATAGTTAAGAAAATCCCTTTTGCTTCAAATCTTAGTTGGTAAAATGAGATTCAAACGTAAATCAATTCTGAAGTATCATAGAAATGATAAGACCTGAGTTGAGCTCACACATAAATAAAATCTGCATAAAGAGTAAAGAAGAAGAGAGCATTCTAAAAATTTAGACTAGCAAAGTGTGCTCAGGATACAATGTGGACCATAAAAAAAGATAGACCCTCCCTATATAGAGCCAGTACTGGGGGAATAGGTAAAATTTGATAAAGAAGACCTGAGTTCCAGTTACATATATGTTTTAACTTTCTGATGCTAATACTGCTCTTTATTTTAACTTACTTGTTCTATATTAGAAATTTTATAACATAACACTTCATTTCAAAAGACTCCTTTGGTTTACAGGGAGCTAGAGGGAAGATCATATCTTTGCTTAAGCTTCCCCAAATACAATCTCTTCCTCATGAATTAGATGACCTAGCAGGCTGTCAAATGTAAATGCACCAAACTGAACTCATAATCTATATCCTCTTTGTGCCTTCCCTACAGAGAGAACTGCATCATCATTTCCCATGCCACTGAAGCTAGAAGTCAAGAGGCTTGCTAATTTAGGCTACAATCTTTGAAATTTTCAAATTTCAAACATTTTTCAGGTCTTCCTCATTCTATTTACTTAATGTTTTCTAAAATAGTGCTATGTTTTTGTTTGCACATTTAACCTAACTGCTGCAACCTTTTCTGTGGTTCTCATCAGTTATTATCAGGATGTTTAAAACTATCAATTGCTACTTTTTTTTGTTGTTCTTACATTAAAACAAATCTCCAGCATAATATATAGATCATGCAGGATCCCTTCTCTGTCCTCTTTTCAGCTTCTTCTCCCACAGGTCTCTTCCTCCTTAATTACTTTAAACCAGTTATTTAGAGTTAATTTCATGTTTCATAATGAGCCATGCTCTTTAAAAATCTGTGGATTTGCCCAGCCACTGTTATATTTTACAACTTAATTCCTCTTCCTTCAAGCTGCAACCAACTCTAGTCCTTCAAGATTCCACTTAAGTATCTATGCTCTCAAAGCCTTTTGTGAACCTGAGTTGGATTTATTTATCTAGTTATTTATTAGATTATATGGCTAACTTTACCATAGCACTTTCAACCTTGGGACAAACTAAACTAATCCATTTAAGTTATTTGTTCACCTACATTTTGCAAGTTTGAGTTCAAGGACTTTATCCTATTTTCCTGGTAGAAGCATGATGCTTCCCTGTTCAGTTCAGTTCAGTTGCACAGTCGTGTCCGGCTCTTTGTGACCCCATGAATCACAGCATGCCAGGCCTCCCTGTCCATCACAAACTCCCGGAGTTTACTCAAACTCATGCCCATTGAGTCGGTGATGCCATCCAGCCATCTCATCCTCTGTCATCCCCGTTTCCTCCTGCCCCCAATCCCTCCCAGCATCAGGGTCTTTTCCAATGAGTCGGCTGTTCGCATCAGGTGGCCAAAGTGTTGGAGTTTCAACTTCAACATCAGTCCTTCCAATGAACACCCAGGACTTATCTCCTTTAAGATGGACTGGTTGGATCTCCTTGCAGTCCAAGGGACTCTCAAGAGTCTTCTCCAACACCACAGTTCAAAAGCATCAATTTTTCAGCGCTCAGCTTTCTTCACAGTCCAACTCTCACATCCATACATGACCACTGGGAAAACCATAGCCTTGACTAGATGGACCTTTGTTGGCAAAGTAATGTCTCTGCTTTTTAATATGCTATCTAGTTTAGTCATAACTTTCCTTCCAAGGAGTAAGCGTCTTTTAATTTCATGGCTTTTAATTTCAAGCCAGGCTTCAGCAATACATGAACCATGAACTTCCAGATGTTCAAGCTGGTTTTAGAAAAGGCAGAGGAACCAGAGATCAAATTGCCAATATCCACTGGATCATCAAAAAAGCAAGAGAGTTCCCAAAAATCATCTATTTCTGCTTTATTGACTACGCCAAAGCTTTCGACTATGTGGATCACAATAACCTGTGGGAATTTCTGGGAGATGGGAATACCAGACCACCTGACCTGCCTCTTGAGAAACCTGTATGCAGGTCAGGAAGCAACAGTTAGAACTGGACATGGAACAACAGACTGGTTCCAAATAGGAAAAGGAGTACATCAAGGCTGTATATTGTCACCCTGCTTATTTAACTTACATGCAGAGTACATCATGAGCAACGCTGGGCTGGAAGAAGGACAAGCTGGAATTAAGACTGCTGGGAGAAATATCAATAACCTCAGATATGCAGATGACACCACCCTTAATGGCAGAAAGTGAAGGGGAACTAAAAAGCCTCTTGATGAAAGTGAAAGAGGAGAGTGAAAAAGTTGGCTTAAAGCTCAACATTCAGAAAACTAAGATCATGGCATCTGGTCCCATCACCTCATGGGAAATAGATGGGGAGACAGTGGAAACAGTGTCAGACTTTATTTTTTTAGGCTCCAAAATCACTGCAGATGGTGATTGCAGCCATGAAATTAAAAGACGCTTCCCTGTTATATGGTAAATATTCAGTGTGCTTAGTCACTCATTCATGTCCGACTCTTTGTGGCCCCATGGACTGTACCCCTGCAAGCTCCTCTGTCCATGGGGATTCTCCAAGCAAGAATACTGGAGTGGGTTGCCATGCCCTCCTGCAGGGCATCTTCCCAATCTAGGGATCAAACCAAGGTCTCCCACATTGCAGGTGGATTCTTTACCATATATCTGAGTTACCAGGGAAGCCCAAGAATACTGGAGTTGATAGATTATCCCTTCTCCAGGGTATCTTCATGACTCATGAATTGAACCGAGGTCTCTTGCATTGCAGACAAATTTTTACCAGCTGAGCTATCACGGAAGCCCAAATATTCAATACTTGTTCCATAAATAAGAAACCTTTATTCCACTTTCCTGAAATTTTTCCCAAGAGAAAAAAAAAAGAAGAATGTGGGGAGTGGGGTCTCAACCAAGGTGAGAAGAAAGCCTCTGATTAACAGGCCATGACTTCATGCTACTGGACAAGTCCCTGCATGGAAGATCAGAGAATGGCTCCAAAAATTAAAAACTGTATATGCAAATCCAGTGAAAAGCTGACCAAAAGACCAACTTCTTCATATCAAAGGCCAGGTAAGACTGCCCGCTTGCTTTAGGAAAGATAACCCATGCTTTAGACAAGATTATAATTTTTTTTCAACTCTTTCAAAGTCTACATCTCAATTAAAGAAATAATTTTGAGTATATCTATCCTGTGCTCTCTCAGGCACTTTGATATTCTATGAAATGCCCAACATACCTCTAAGGCTGTCAGATTCCAGACATAATATTTTAGTTACAGGATCAGAAGTTCAGAAGTTTTAGGAAAAGAGTTTCAAGGAACAGATATTAAGGTAGTGATTTTCAAATACCAAACTCAAGATAAGGAAATATGGAAATCCTTACCTTTTAGGGAGGAATATCAAAGGATTTTTATATTGGACTGTACAAAGCATGTAGAATTAGATTTTTAAAACCACTTCAGATAGTTTTGTGTGCATACTGTATGAAATGCAAGCTTAGAAGTGAAAGAATAGTGTTGGAAAAGGCAGATAACCATGATTATTTTTTGAAAGGGAATTTGAGTACAAGGAATCAGTCAAACAAAACATAACAATACTCACAATGAAAAAAACAAAATGTTTTGCAATTTAAACAACTGCTTTGCATTTTCATCATTTGCATGACTACCCCTATCTATTTGTTAGATTGGAACACAGGTTGGAAGGAAGCCATCTTTTACCCCGTTCTAAAAGGGGCAATTAATTTGAAGATATTTTTATTTTTTATTATATAAAATATTACAGTTCACACTAAAACTCCATATCCTGCTTTACTAGAATTAGAAAACCCCTTGAAATAGATATATCATCATAATTTATATCAGTAAATCTGGAGATTGCTGATTTTTCATACTCGTAGAGATGAATGAATACTGTCCTTCAATAGTCAAAATGAGGTAATTAATATTTTCTCAGAACTTACTGGCATTGGTCTGTGAGTCTAACAAGCATTAATATTGAAAAAAAGTATTAATTGATAAACCCACTTCAGAATCAAATAATTTTACTTCAATTATGCATAAGAAAAACACAATTTAAGCAAATAAAATTTATTAATAGATGACAAAAACCAGTATGCTGAATACACACAGGTAGATATTCCATTTTAATACTGAAGGTCAGTATTCCAAACTGATTTCTCCTTATACATGACAGCAGTAAAAACATATTTATGTTTTATAAACTTTCTATTTTATGTTGGGTTATAGATGATTAACAAGGGTGTGATGGTTTCAGATGAACAGCAAAGGGGCTCAGCCACACATACACATGGATCCATTCTCCTCCAAACTCCCCTCTCAGCCGTCAGCCATAAAACGTTGAGTGGGCTTTTATGTGCTAAACAGTAGGTCCCTGTTCAGTTCAGTTCAGTCGCTCAGTCGTGTCGGACTCTTTGCGACTCCGTGAATCGCAGCACGCCAGGCCTCCCTGTCCATCACGAACTCCCAGAGTTTACTCAAACTCATGTCCATCGAGTCGGTGATGCCATCCAACCGTCTCATCCTCTGTCATCCCCTTCTCCTGCCCTCAATCTTTCCCAGCATCAGGGTCTTTTCAAATGAGTCAGCTCTTGGCATCAGATGGCCAAAGTATTGGAGGTTCAACTCCAGCATCAGTCCTTCCAATGAACACCCAGGACTGATCTCCTTTAGGATGGACCGGTTGGATCTCCTTTCAGTCCAAGGGACTCTCAAGAGTCTTCTCCAATGTCACAGTTAAAAAACAGCAATTCTTTGATGCTCAGCTTTCTTTATAGTCCAACTCTCATATCCATACATGACTACTGGAAAAACCATAGCCTTGACTAGACTGACTTTTGTTGACAGAGCAATGTATCTGTTTTTTAACATGCTGTCTAGATTGGTCATAACTTTCCTTCCAAGGAGTAAGTGCCTTTTAATTTCATTTCTGCAATCACCATATGCAGTGATTCTGGAGCCAAAAAAAAGAAAAAAGTCAGCCACTGACTGTTTCCACTGTTTCCCCATATATGTGTCGTGAAGTGATGGGACTAGATGCCATGATCTTACTTTTCTGAATGTTGAGCTTTAAGCCAACTTTTTCACTCTCCTCTTTCACTTTCATCAAGAGGCTCTTTAGTTCTTCTTCACTTTCTGCCATAAAGGTGAGGTCATCTGCATATCTGAGGTTATTGATATTTCTCCCGGCAATCTTAATTCCAGCTTGTGCTTCTTCCAGCTCAGCGTTGCTCATGATGTACTCTGCATGTAAGTTAAATAAGCAGGGTGACAATATACAGCTTTGACGTACTCCTTTTCCTATTTGGAACCAGTCTATTGTCCCATGTCCAGTTCTAACTGTTGCTTCCTGACCTGCATACAGGTTTCTCGAGAGGCAGGTCAGGTGATCTGGTATTCCCATCTCCCAGAAATTCCCACAGTTTATTGTTATCCACTCAGTCAAAGGCTTTGGCATAGTCAATAAAGCAGAAATAGATGTTTTTCTGGAACTCTCTTGCTTTTTCAATGATCCAACGGATGTTGGCAAATTGATCTTTGGTTCCTCTGCTTTTTCTAAAACCAGCTTGAACATCTGGAAGTTCATGGTTCATGTATTGCTGAAGCTTGGCTTGGAGAATTTTGAGCATTACTTTACTAGCATGTGAGATGAGTGCAATTGTGCGGTAGTTTGAGCATTCTTTGGCATTGCCTTTCTTTCAGATTGGAATGAAAACTGACCTTTTCCAGTCCTGTGGCCACTGCTGAGTTTTCCAAATTTGCTGGCATATTGAGTGCAGCACTTTCACAGCATCATCTTTTAGGATTTGAAATAGCTCAACTGGAATTCCATCACCTCCACTAGTTTTATTCGTAGTGATGCTTCCTAAGGCCCACTTGACCTCACATTCCAGGATGTAGGAAGCATTAACACCAACAAAGCTAGCAGAGGTGATAGAAGTTTAGCTGAGCTATTTCAAACCCTAAAAAATGATTCTGTAAAGCACTGCACTCAATATGCCAGCAAATTTGGAAAACTCAGCAGTGGCCAACAGGACTGGAAAAGGTCAGTTTTCACTCCAGTCTGAAAGAAAGGCAAAGTCAAAGAATGTTCAAACTGCCATGCAGTTGCCCTCATTCTACACGCTAGCAAGGTAATGCTCAAAATCCTTCAAGCTAGGCTTCAACAGTACATGAACCGAGAAGTTCCAGAGTTCATGCTGGATTTACAGAAGGCAGAGGAACCGGTGATCAAATTGCCAACATCCGTTGGATCATAGAAAAAGCAAGGGAATTGTATAAAAACATCTACTTCTGCTCCACTGACTATGTTAATGCCTCTGACTGTGTGGGTCACTACTGTGGAAAATTCATAAAGAGAATAACAGACCAGCTCACCTACCTCCTAAGATACCTGTATGCAGGTCTAACTGCAAAACTTAGAACCAGACATGAAAGGACTGGTTCAAAACTGCAAAAGAGGTATGTCAAGGATGTATATTGCCATCCTGCTTATTTAACTTATATGCAGAGGACATCATGCGAAATGCTGAGCTGGATGAAGCACAAGCTGGAATCAAAATCACTGGGAGAAATAACAACCTCAGATATACAGACGATACCACTCTAATGACAGAAAGTGAAGAGGAACTAAAGTGCCTCGTGATGAGGGTGAAAGATGAGAGTGAAAATGCTGGCTTAAAACTCAACATTCAAAAAACAAAGATCTCGGCATCCAGTCCCATCACTGCATGGCAAACAGATGGGGAAAAAGTGGAAACTGTGGCAGATTTTATTTTCTGTGCTCCAAAATCACTGCAGATGATAACTGCAGCCACAATTTAAAAGTCTCTTGATCCTTGGAAGAAAAGCCATGACAAAACTAGACAGCTTATTAAAAAATAGAGACATCATTTTGCTGACAAAGGTCCATATAGGGAAAGCTATGATTTTTCCAGTACAGAAGTGAAAGTGGGAGACTGTAAAGAAGGCCAAGAGCCAAAAAACTGACACTTTCAAATTGTGGTGTTGAAGAAGACTCTTGAGACAGCAAGGAGATCAAACCAGTCAATACTAAAGGAAGTCAACCCTGACCATTCATTGGAAGGAAAGATGCTGAAGCTGAAGCCCCAATACTTTGGCCATCTGATGGGAAGAGCTGACTCACTGGAAAAGACTCTGATGCTGAGAAAGACCGAGGGCAATAGAGAAAGGGGTGACAGATGGTGAGATGATTGAATTGTATCACTGACTCCATGGACAGGAGTTTGAGCACACTCCAGGAGATAGTGAAGGGCAGAAGCCTGGCATGCTGCAGTCTGTGGGTTTGCAAATAATTGGACACCAACTTAGCAAATGAACGCCAGTATTTTTCCTTCTCTGTCTGAGTTACCTCACTCAATACAACACTCTCTAGGTTCTTGTATGTTGCTACAAATGGCATTATTCAATTCTTTTTAATGGCTGAGTAATATTCCATTGTATATATGCACCACATCATCGCTATCTAATCTTCTGTTGATGGAGCAAAGACAACTTTAAATACTACCACCCCCTTTACAGGCTAGGGTTTTTGTTGGTTTTTTATTTTTTATTTTTTTTCTATAGGACCACTGTAGATAGTTTCACGAGCAACTTAAAGAGATAAGCTGATGTCCCAATGGCTATATGTTTACCTATGCATTAACTAGATAAACAGAAAATGTTTTGATTACCTGAAGGTTTTCCAGTCTAAACTAGGTAATAAGAGATGCATAGGAATATTAAATGATTTCTCCAAATTGGTAAATTTCATAGCAAACAGAATAAGATAATAATCTACTCTTTATTGTTAAGATAAGAATATCCATTGTGTTTTCCACATCCATAAAACTTAAAATTATCATAATAGAGCTATTTGTCTTTCATATTCCTTTATTAAAACTGACTTGAAGAACTCAGCAGTGATATATGTCTTAGGTTATTCCAGTCATTTAATTTTCCAGACAATAAAGTATTTTGAGCTGTAAAAAATGAAAGGGAATTATGCCTGCCAATAAAAAAAATTGTCATTCCATGTGGTTCCTATAATTCTTTTATTCTTTTAATTGTGTTTTCTTTTACATGTTGAAAATTTGTAAAATTCCATAATATACAAATTGCTTCTTCAGTTATTACTAGAACTGCCAAATTTTCATGGATTTTAAAGCTGACCTTTCAGTCACAGCATCCTTCCAAATGAGTTTAAGATTTGAGCCTACTATCACATAATGGGCATAAAAATTATACAGGAAACTAAATTGTACCCATGGGCAACTAAATGAATAATTAGTCACTGGAACTTCATGCCAAAATACAAATTAGCCAAAATACAATTGCACCTGCAACTGGTCACCTGTAGGTTCAATTAGACACATGCAGTTTTGCCTGGACAATACATATCTGGCGTAAAATAACTGACATATTTTTAGACCAGGAAAAGGTACTTAACCCTTTAGAAATTCCCAGAAGAAAAGAGCTCTGGAATATTTTCTTATACCTAAATATTGCCTGTTCTGGCAATGTTCTCCAAGCATTTTAAAATGTAATATTTTGTTTCTATGCTTTCTTTTCTCATACTACTTGTTTAGTTTTGTGGATAACAAAGAGTTGAAATAATCTGTGATTGTGTTTTTCAAAGAATTGTTACATCTAACTATCTGTGTTCTACAGAATTATGCATGGTATCCTTCTACATAAACTGATTAGTTATTACTAATGCTTCCTCAGGTAACACTGGGATTTTCTAAACAATACATTTTCATGGAATATTTATATTTCTTAAGGAATGATTTTATTTCAAGGTTAAGGCTAAAAGGAAGACAGTGATAATGAATCATGTTCTTATTTATTTTAATAACTAAAAAATTAAATTAATGTGCAGAACACACTTTTCTTGTTTCTGGAATGATACCATCCTGCTATCCACTTCAGTATTCTAGCCTGGAGAATTCCATGGACTGTACAGTCCATAGGGTCACAAAAAGTCAGACACAACTGAGCAAATTTCACTTCACTTCACTGCACCATCCTGTTTTAAAGACTTGAAAAGAAAACTGGGGGGAAAATCTAATAAAATTGTGAAATAAAAATTTAGCCATTGGAAATGTGTGTCACCCCCAAAGTTTTAATACAATATTATAGTATTCTAGATTATTGAACATTTAAATTTCATTTCTTCTCAATTCTGACTATCATGAGAAGAGTATATCCTGTACCCATGAATGCTGAACTTGAGCATTGCATTTGTTATTGTGGAATACATGCAGAAATGACAGATGCCAGTTCTGAGCCTAGGCATTAAAAGGCCTTGCATGATTCTGCTCATCCTCTAGAACCATCTGACCTCATCAATGAGACAAACCTATGTTACATAGTTTCCTGAACCAAGAATAAGAAACACATGTAACTGATTTGAATTTGATCCATTACTGGCAACAAGCCCACTCAAGCCTAGCTTAAATACGCTAAAATACAATCTACAGATTCATAAATAAGAAATACATGCTTATTGTTTTATGCCATTAAAAACATAAAATAAAAAAGTGAAATTGTGAAATAATTTATTTGTGCTTTTCAAAATCTACACTGTAACACAAAATTAAATAGGCAAGATACTGGTGATATAACATTATTTCTGTCTGTGCAACCAAATCAAACAAACCGTAATGAAAATTAATCAAAACTTTGAAAATAGGCTGTGATCACTTTATACTGTTTATGTAAGTCTCTAAATGTGTACATGTATTTGACTGGTCATTTTCTATTGATTAGGGTATTTAATAACTGTAAAATAAAGACCATTAACTTGTAGGAAGGCAGTTTCAGTGCAAGCAGTTCTTGCTCAAATTCATTCAGTAAAGATGCAAATAATTGTGTGTGTGTGTGTGTGTGTGTGTGTGTGTGTTTGATCATTTCCTTACTTTTAGGCACAAGAAGATGTTAAAGTTCATCTTACATATTACCTGCCCCAGCCCAAGAATCAACCACTTCCTTCTACTGGAGAATGTTGTTAGAAATTCATATCTGGGCACTGAACACTTTCATAAAGTTAAGTGGATTTTATTGAGCCCACAGACTATTCATAGGAATCTGTTTTCTAAGCCTATTCTTTGTGGGCAACCAAACATAAGGAAGTTATCATTTCCAGCAGAACAAACTGCCTAAAGGAACCATCAGAATGGAATGTGAGCACAGTTTGATGGATCCCTTATGTTATCTGTGGGTTTTACAATCAACCAAAACGTAGTAGTGGAATGCATCTAGCACAGATACGTGTGTGTGTGTGTGTGTGTGCGTGTGTATAGAGAGAGAGAGAGATACATACTCAACTGTTTTTGTTTCTCATTCTTTCTTTCTTGTTTTACTTTAACATGCTATGCAATTTAAAAGAAACAGGAGGTTGACATCAGGTGGGCAATTTAAAGAAATGCTCAAACAAATTTTTATGTAACTCAATCTACTCATTCCACTATACTCCACTCATTGAATGGTGCATTTAATGTAATGTTGGAAATTCTTTGCTTTGGTTGGCATTCATCTGATTCTATCAATTCCAGTTTGTAACCATTGAAAATCCCTACTTTAGAAGATATTTTTGATTAAATTTGTCTATGTTTATCATTTGGGATAGGGTTTTATAGAATAAGAATTAGATATTAAATTTACTAGTGTAATGTGCTTTCACAAAATTTGTGCATAAGTGAACAAGATATCCTGTCTCTGTCATGACAGATTCAAATTCAATACCTAATAGAATATAATTACATCCTAGGATGGGCATGCAATAAGAATATAAGAACAAGCTAAAATTTAGATGTCAGGGGTCAAATATTAATAGCAGTTATATATATATATATATATTAGGTATATACAGTGTGTGTGTATATATATATATATAATAGGTATATACAGTATATAGATAAAAATAAGGAATAAATGGAAAGGAGTCACCGTGAAACTCCTTTCTATTTATTCCTTATTTTGATCTATCCTACTCATTTCTACTATGGAAATGCAAAAAATTTCCTTCCCACTGACGATGGGATGTAACGCATGCTACCTATAATCTCACTGTTTATTCACAGTGACCAGAATGGAGCCACCTACATACTTTCTAAACATTAACTACAGGATACTGGGAACTATGTGGTCCTCAAACAAATTCTTGGTTTTTGATTTACAAAGTAGGAACTTATTACCTCTAGACCACTTTAAAAAAATATCTCACTCCCTTTGTTTTCAGAGGTATTTAATGTCAGATAGCAGGTAAATAGTATAATAAACTGTGCCATCATTTGCTATTAGCAGCAGTAAATTGTTTAACAGCCTAATTTTATTTCAAATCTCATATGGCTAGGAGTCCACTGAAACCCACTTTAAAAAGAAATCTAGCTTTCAACCACTTACTAGAGCCTCTAAGTGCCCATAATGTACTCCTGGGGCCCTTGTAAAGGCAAGTGCATTATGGTATCTTTTCATTTTCATCAGGGGAGAAACTTGATATGGAGTATACATATTTTCATCGGCAATCATATAGCTCAATTCTTTTATAGTGGGTGAAATAAAGTTAACAATGCCATCTTACGTGTATCTCTTCACATTGTAGCTCTCCTGTAACTGACAGATGTGTTCTAGGAAAGCTACTGGTTATAGCAGCTCATTACTGAACCTGGGATTTGCTCTTTTATAGAAATATGGCTAATTGGGTTAAAATACCTATAAAAGAGAAAAGAGAACTGATGTCTGCTCTTTTAAATTTTGACATTCCAAATTTTGTTCAAGTACCTTTCGACGTTAAAAAAGTACTTCTTTTTCTATACTGAAAGAACTTTGAGATTTTTGAAGCCTCATAGTCTACTGTGAGATATAAAAAACCCTGTGTATAGCCACTTAGACATGTGTAAATTACTAGGGACCAGAATAAAGATTTCTTCTTGCAAGTACTTTGAAAATATAAGGACAATCATGTCTACAAGTTGAAGGTTGATTCTAGCATATATGAGGAGGTAAACATCCTTTTCAGGGCTTTACCTCTTCCTATTCTTCTTGTCTTATTCTTTCAATATTCCCAGATGCTTTTTCAGGGTAAATAAACAAATCTTATGTTTATTAATGTGAAAATGTTTTCTGATTTGCCTCTAACACACCTCTATCAGTTTTTTCAGTAAATTTTACCGAGCTTAACATTTACAACTACTATATCCAAATATATGACAACTGTCATATTTAAGGTTATTTAATATTATATTTCTAGTATTCATACTTATTTATTATTCTCTCCCAAAAGAAAATAAAAATACCTACAGTATTAGAACTATAACAAAGCATTAAATAGTCAAAGCATTGCTGTTATATCAAGACAGCAAAGAGCAGCGCAAAGCCAGCACTATGCAAATAAATGTTATCACCTTCAGGTGCATTAACGCAGCCAGGACACAGAGAGTGACGAAGATCACATTTCTTTCCTATTTAACAACTCCCTTTCCATCCTCCCCACTCCCCTACTTTAAACGATAGTGGCTTAGGAGAGAATTAAAACAATACTTTAAGAAAAAAAAAAAGTTTTTTCTTTCACTCGGAAAATGCCACCAGGCTGGAATAATTTTTAATTGAAGCAGCTAATCAACAGAAGCTGTTTTCATACTAACAAAATCAGAGTAGAGCTGATCTTTTGGTTTGTTCATTTGTTTTAAAATATATCCATAGATGGTCATTTCAGTGCTCCGGTCAGTGAAATTTCTACCTAACCAGCTGGAATGTGGCCAAATGAAACTGACCAGAAGATCATGCTTGAGATTAGTCCCACACTATGTGGGATTTCCTTGATAAATCATTCAAAATAATTTATATTCTAAGTTCTGTTGTTCACCACTGGAGCTTTTAGTTTGAAGATGTCTCTTCAATGGAGTTCGGCCTCATGAAAGTCAATAACCAAAATATCTTGAATAGCTACTTTATCAAGAGTTTAATTTCTTCTTTGAAGCCCTAAATGCTGCTTATAAGGTTTAGAGGAGATGAGACACTTCAGAATTCATTTAAATTCCTTATTCTCAACTACTTAAAACATATAAGATGAAGAGAAATTGTCATAAGACAGAAATAAAGTTAGTGTGTTTGATTTAAAGGTACTGTCTATAACCCTGAAAACTCATAAGGGAGATGAGTTGGAGTTTTAATGATGCTGTTCCTTTGGGTTATTCATTTGCTCTTTCTTCATTTTATTCTATCTCATTTTTGGTCTGAATTTTGTATAGTAAGTAGTTAAAAACTTCCATTAAACAGTAAAATACTATATCTGGCAATCCAAAATTGTAAATAAACATAGCTAAGAATTAAGAAGGCATAGAGGAAAGCAACATGTGATTTAGCTGTCCTAACAAAAATTAGTTTGACTTTGGATTAGCTCATGTTTGTTTAGAATCAGTGCTATTGACACCTGAGATTACATAGGAATTCAACAGGTTAAGAACAAACCTGAGCAAATGTGCTTTCAGCGAAGGACAGAGGTGGATTTCACAGATGCATGCAGGCCTCACTTTATTTGTATTTCAAATGCTACTTCTTCTGAAGACTCAACTACATGTATTTCTTCTTTCTGTCAGCATGGTGTAGTGGCAAGAGCATGGATTTTGACTACTGACAAAATCCTGAGTCTATTATTTCCTATTCTTATGAAGTTCAGGATGGTTACTCACCCCATACTGACATATTTTATTTACCTCTCTTGGTTTCTTTCCATTTTCCTTCTTAAACCACATAAATCAACACAGAAATAATGAGATCATTGATAAAAACTTAGAACAACCATTTTAAGTCAAAACATTGTGGCTAAAAAAAGTCAAGGAAATTAAGAGATGGAGTAGAAAATATAACATTTTCCTCCAGTGCAGGATTACCTGTAACTCAATGCCTATACAGAAAATTTTCCTTATATCTAGGACTTGAAAGCTAATTTTAATATCTGTATATATTCCTCTTAATGGATTGACAAAAGTGGCTCTGATAGATAGTCTGGTAATCCTGCAAGCAAATGCTCTTTGGATTAAGACTACTAGTGAGCTTAGATAAGTTAGGGTCCACTTTCATCTACTTTCTCTCTATATATTTTGTCCACTATACTATTGGCCTTCTAAGGAACCCTCAGAAAGCATTAGACAACAAGTCAGATTTCCTTTCATGAGTCAAACTCAGTCTTGCTTTGCAATCTACTTCTCTACATCACCACCTAAAACAATTCACTTCTCCAGGTTGGTTTCTTTACTTTAATATTTACAAAGTCCTCTGTCCAAATATCAGTATGCCTCTATCTCCCCTGGCACCACTCTGGTGTAGGTTCAGCCTTTTTTTTTTTTTTTGCTGTATATCTAATATGACTCTATTTGTTGTTAATGTTCAGTCACTCAGTCCTGTCAACTCTTTGCAAACCCATGGACTGTGGCATGCCAGGCTTCTCTGTCCTTCACTGTCTCCTGGAGCTTGCTCAAACTCATGTCCATTGAGTCAGAGATGTCATCCAACCATCCTCTGTCCTCCATTATCTGCCAGAGACTGTTCAAACTCATCCCTTGAGTCAATGATGCTATCTAACTATGTCATCCTCTGCCACCCCCTTCTCCTCCTGCCTTCAATCTTTTCCAGCATTAGGATCTTTTCCAATGAGATGACTCTTTGCATCAGGTGGCCAAAGGATTGGAACTTCAGCTTCAGCAACAGATCTTCCAGTGACTCTGTAGGGTTGATATCCTTTCAGATTGACTGATTTGATCTCCTCGCAGTCCAAGGGATTCTCAAGAGTCTTCTCCAGCACCAAAATTTGAAAGCATCAATTCTTCAGTGCTCAGTCTTTTTTACAGTCCGGGTCTCACACCCGTGCATGAAGTGCACAAAGAAATCACAGCTTTGCCTATACAGACCTTTGTCAGCAAAGTGGTGTGTCTGCCTTTTAATGTGCTATCTAGTTTTGTGATAAGTTTTCCTTCCAAGGAGCAAGCATCTAGAACAGCTCTATCAATCTAAAAGATTTCCTTAAGCCCTTTACATCAATCCTGTTCCCCCACATCTCGCCCTGAGTAACCACCCATCTGCTTTCTGTCACAGTTCTGCACCTCCAGAATTTCTTACAAATGGAATCATACAGAGTATTCATTTGTATTTAATTTATTTCATATAGTTAGTATAGTGTTTCTAAAATCTATCTATGATTGTGCACATTAACATGTAATTTCCATTTATTGATAAATAATATCCCATAGTATGAATATACTGAAATTTAATATTCACAAATTGGGATGGTTCTAGTTTAGGGCTGTTACAAGAGAAAATGATTCCGCCAACCCTTGTATATGCGTATTTTTGCTGTATTGTTTTCTGCTGTATCTGTCCTCAATATTATAAATTTGCTAGAACACAGTGGAGCTCATGCATTATTATGTTGTTCAAGTGGCATATCATACAGAAAAAAAGAGTATTTCTCTAAAAGACAAACAAGGCCTCCACCAAGGCCACTCTGCATTTCCTTAGGTGTGTCACTTAAAACTTCAATTTAACCTCTCCTTGTCAAATGACAAAAATAATGAGTCTTTGCCTTGGAGAAATGATGTGAGGATTTGTAACATAATAATGCATATAAAAATTGCTCTTTACTTTTAGGGAAAGAAGTGCAATTTAAATACAATAAATTATTTTCATATTTTATATTGGCTTGTATCTGTTTCTGTTGTTGTCTAATTAAATCAATTTTAACAAAAGTTAAAAAAATTAGTATAGTTCTAATGCCACAGAATAATTCTAATGATCCTGAAAAAATTACATCCTGAAGCTAGTCAATAATTACAAGGTAATATTATGTTTTACAACTGAAATGCGACTATAAATCTTTCAAGAATATTTTAACAAGTCATAAACCTTAGCTGCTTACTGTGACCTGGGAACCTTGCTGTATATAGAAACAAATGACTCTTGCAGGTCATGCTTTTGTATATTAGTGTGTGTTCAAAATGATTCCTGAGAAGCACATTAGTCAGATATATGACATAACTGCATTTAATTGAATTCACATGCTTCTCTGCAATAAAGTTGAAATGTCAAAGAGTTATATACTAATTTACTCTTCTCTTAGCTACAGTGATAAAATGGAACTTCATTTTAGCACCAAATAATGCTCTACTTGCAGTCTAAAGATGGCAAATTGGAAAGGAAATGGAAAGAGAAAAGTACAGAAGTTAGAAGTGATTTGGATCATAGCAAGTAGCACAAAACAACTAAGATCATGGCATCTGGACTCCATCTGCAGTGATTTTGGAGCCCAAAACACCTAATTCTGCTTCATTGACTACAGTAGATGCAAAGGGTGACTGCAGCCATTAAATTAAAAGATGCTTTATCCTTGGAACAAAAGTTATGACCAACCTAGATAGCATATTAAAAAACAGAGACATCACTTTGCCAAGAAAAGTCTGTATAGTCAAACCTATGGTGTTTCCAGTAGTCATGTATGGATGTGAGTTGTACCATAAAGAAAGCTGAGCACTAAAGAATTGATGATTTTTATCTGCGGTGTTGCAGAAGACTCTTGAGAGTCCCTTGGACTGCAAGGAGATCCAACCAGTCAATCCTAAAGGGAATCAGTCCTGAATATTGGACTGATGCTACAGCTGAAGCTCCAATACTTTGGCCACCTGATGCGAAGCACTGACTGCTTAGAAAAGACCCTGATGCTGGGAAAGACTGAAGGCAGGAGGAGAAGGGGATGACAGAGGATGAGATAGTTGGATGGCATCACTGACTTGATGGATATGAGTTTGAGCAAGCTCTAGGAGTTGGTGATGGACAGGGAAGCCTGGTTTGCTGCAATCCATGGGGTCATAAAGAGTCAGACACGACTGAACAACTGAACTGACTTACTAACTGAAGTGGTACAGTTGACGTACATTAGAGTTTGAGCCTCTTAAAATTGCGGTGACTAAAATTTAACAGAATGTAGACACAAGTTTGCATAAGGGAGAGAGGAGATAGATATAGCAAAATAGTCGCATTAAAATACACAGAATTGATTCACAAAAATACTGAGATCATAGAAATTTCAACAGATTGCTAAAGTACAAAGCAAAATGAAAACAGCTACTGCATTCATTAAAGTTTAATTAACCTATAATTGCTTAAATTTAGTCAGTATATCTTCATTCATATTAGAAGTTTTCAGAACATACATTTCTTGCATGAGTAAGTCTCAAAACTGGCTACATATTAGAGTCACCTGAAAAAATTTAAAAAATACCAAGGTCCAGATATCATCTGGAATATTAGACTAACTTTGTTCAGAAAGGTGCAGATTTCAGTATTTCTGAATAAAGCCTTAAACCCCACGGTGATGCTAAAATATAGACAGAGGTAAGAACCACTGCCTTGGAGAGAATAAGTTATCTGTTTCAGTTCTAAAATTATTCTCAGTCTGGATATTAGATGGATAGGCTAGCTGCTTTACTTTGCCAAATTCCTAACTAACCAAAAATGTAATATTTCTCCATTCACTGGGATGCACTGTATTATGATTGTCCACTTGTCTGTCTCACTATTTTTTGTGAAGGCAGATGGAAAATAAGCATATGTAACTCTTATGAGACATACAAAAATCACTGTGGTCTCTGACAAGGAAGGCCTTCCTGGACTGGTACTGCTTCACTCAATCCAGACCAGCACAGTGTCTGGACTATTGTCTCTTCCAAAGATGGAAAAGTTTGTGTATAAAAAGGAGATAAAAGAAAAGTAGCTCTGGGTAAAGGATTAAACAGTTGGGTTATATAATAAGGAAACTTTCATATTACATTGACACCTCAAATATAGGATGATATTGTCTCTTGGCTGGATTATACCATATGCCTGAAAAACTGAAGTCATATATTGCTGACCCCATTGCTGCTTTTGGAACCTGACCGCATCTCATGGGAGCCTAGTGGCCTTGCCCTGGGAGACATTTTCAGATGATAGGATGAACTTCCAGCTAAGTTGTTTCAGTCGTGTATGACTCTTTGCGACCCTATGGACCATAACCCGCCAGACTCCTCTGTCCATGGGATTCTCCATAAGAGTACTGGGGTGAATTGCCATGCCCTCCTCCAGGGGATTTTCCTGACCCAGGGATCTAACATGCGTCTCTTATGTCTCCTGCATTGGCAGGCAGATTCGTTACTAATAGTGCCACATGGGAAGCCTGGTGATGGACTGGATAGTATATTAACACGTGAATGGGATTCAAGTTAATGAGTCAGTTTCTGCTGACTTAAGATTATTTTACTATAAGGAATCCTTGTTATAAGATGAGGGAATGGACTGTGATACTGTGCTTTATAATAAGAAATATATAAGTCTCTGTCCCTGTTCTAGGTACAGAGTTCTCAAAACACTTGTAAATCCCTAAGGCACCAGGGCCTTAGGAGTGAATGACTTTTGTTTTCACGAGATAACCCTGGGAAGACTCTTGGATGGCTCCTGGACGGAGTTGGTCACCAGAAAGATCAAGTCATAATTAGAAGCTTGAAATGTTCAGCCCCACCACCAATTCTCCTTAGAGAAGGGAGAGAGGCTGAAAAATGGAGTTGATAATTGAGGATGTCTATGTGATAAAGGCTCCATAAAACCCAATAATATGAGATTATGAGAGTTTCTGGGTTAGTGGAAAGATCCATGTACTGGGTCGGGTGATGCACCTCCAACTCCAGAAGGACAGAATTGCTTGTGCTCAGGACCTTCCCAGACATGGCCTATGTATTTCTTTATCTGGCTGTTCATCTGTGTCATTCATCATGTCTTTTAATAATCTACTAAATGTGTTTTTCTGAGTTCTGTGAGCATTGCTAGCAAGTTAATCAAATTCTAGACTGGGACACTGAAATATTAGATTTATAGGTGACAACCAAGACTTGTACTAGCCTCTGAAGGAGGGTAGGAGAAGTCTTGTGGGACAGAGCCCTTAACTGTGAAATCTGATATTATCTCCAGTTAGATAGCTTTGGAATTGCATGAAATAGCAGGAAACCCAACAGGTACCTCAGAGAATTTCTTGGCTCAGGGAAAATCCCTAAACCTCTGGTGTAAGAAGTGGTGTGAGTGTGGTATAATAAGACAGTAATAAGGAATCTTTTCCTTTCCAGTCATCAGCAGAACAGTAATAATGCAATTCTAGTTTATTATACATAATTTTCTTGTTTTCCTCTGCACAGGTTTCCCATACTCATGATCCAAAGTACCTTTAGAGTTTAATATTTCTTTAGTTTTTTTCTATTATTGATGCTTTTATTTGCAGTACACCCAACTCTATACTATACCACCAAGTGAAAGCTATGGGAAATGAAAATCACTCAGTCCTGTCTGCCTCTTTGCAACCCCATGGACTACACAGTCCATGGAGTTCTCTAGGCCAGAATACTAGAGTGGGTAGCCTTTCCCTTCTCCAGGCAATCTTCCCAACCGAGGGATTGAACGCAGGTCCCCCACATTGCAGGCAGATTCTTTACCAGCTGAGCCACAAGGGAAGCCGAGAGCTACGGGAAGATAGACTGTAAGTCAGCATTGCCTCTATGTAGGTTCCTGGTTCTCATTTATTCAAACTCTGGATTCAAATTGTAACTTTTGCTCTACCTTTTTGATGATTCAATAAGATACAGTGTCTAGTTTGCTAGATTTGGCCCACCATTCAAACTGAACTACTGTCCATGACCCTAAGAATTTTGGGTTAAAAAAAAAATTAAACTGTTTTAACGAAATATAGCAGAAAATACATAGAGGATTTGTTTTCAAACTTCGTCAGAATTGATTTTTTCTTTTTGGTCAAACAAATGTTTTCAAGAACACTCATATAAACAGAGTGCATAGCTACATTCTTAACAGTTAAAACTGAGCAGTAATGTAAGAAATAGGGATTCAGAACAAGAAGAAATGATTATCATTCAACATGTTTCCCACTGTTGAATGAATAGAAAGCAAATATATTGAAACAAAGAATCCGAAAATATCAGATGGAGATTGACTGGACTCTAGAAAAATCAAGGCTTGACATTCTCATGTGATTTATATTTAATAATTAAGTCTCATGAAACTTGAAGTGGTATTTAATGTTATATAGTCCAATGGTGACTTGGTTTTAAAAAACAGAGCTACAAGATGGCAATTAAATTATCTGAAATCAAACAAGTATAAAGTGGTAACACTGGATTAACATTTCTGTTTTTGACCCTAAAATCTGTACACTTAATCTTTGGTGGTAGCTAGTTTTTTCTGTCTAACTTTTGACTTATAGTTGACTAACTTAAAACAGAGATATGCTAAGAATTCCTTTTCTCTAAAGAATTATGTTAAAATTAAAGCTCTATCAAAACCAGAGTAAATGGCAAGAGGAAAGAAAGGAGGAGCTTAGGTTGTTACATTTGGAGTTAGATCAAGTCACAATGAAGAGGCAAATGATAATAATCAAATAGAAAAGGATCTATTCTGACAAAGGGATGGGGTCAATATTTTTACCATGTTATCATAAATCACTACATTGTTTTCTGTGCTTAGTATCATCTTGCAGAATGAGAAACTGAAAGCAGGTTATAAAAGGAAAATAAAAATGTTTTTTATCTTACTGCTCACCTGAAAAATATGGAAATTTTCATTTTTATACCATCTGGATATACATGGTACCATGCAGTCGTTAGATTTAGGTCCCAGTTAATAACACCCTGTTGACAGAGCGTTCCCTAAGGGAGTGAGGTTTAAACAGGAAAATGTCAATTGCTCCACACGGACAGCTCTAATTTGCTGGGCGATCTGATAGCATTTTAAGTGCTCATCATTGGGAGGACCTGCTGTGCATGCTGACCCCCTCCACGCCCCTGCAGAGGGTCAAATCAATATGAAGTGAAAAGGGACAGAGACTATGAAATGAATACTTGAACAATACATATTGAGTTTATTTTTTAAAGAATACAAATGCAAGCTACTAAAGGTGTGAAGAATTCCCGATGCTCTCCCCACATAACTTGTGTTTGCTGGCTACTCAGGCTGCATTATAACTCCAAGTCTCTACTGCTGCACCTATTGTCTCAGGATCAAAAGAAAATATGCTGGGAGGGGGTGGTAGTTCACCGCTCCCTTTATTCTCTGGCCACACATCTACCTGCTGAGAGTCTCCCACTTCCCCCCGCCCCCGCCAGTAATAGAAGGCTCTACAAAGAAGGTAGAAGTTCATGTCAAGGTTTCTGTGGATTATTTTGATGCATAATATCCCAAATAACAGAATTAACAGCTGCTGATACTTGAGAGAAAGGAACTCACACGGTAGAGTTGTTCACTATTTCCTGCCATGTGTGAGCGCTAAGTGCATCAGCTGTGCCCGATTCTTTGTGACCCGTGCCCCATAGCCCGCCAGGCTGTTCTGTCCATGGAATTCACCAGGAAAGAATACTGGGGTGGGTAGCCACGTCGTCCTCCAGGGGATGGTCCCAACCCAGGGACTGAACCCGATCTCTTACGTCTAACTGCATTGGCAGGTGGGATCTTTACCGCTAGTGCTACCTGGGAAGCCCTATTCCTGCCATAGTGATGTTGAAACACAAGCGCTTAGGTTTTACCTCAACCATCCCTTCCTATCCTGGAATGCAGACAGTATCTAAATAGAGTCAGTTGTGGCATCAAAGTCTGAGTGTGTCGTTAGTAATGCACGATATGAAGGCATTCTGTCCTTGCTACATATGCTACATGTGCCAGACTGGTTAGAAGAAATATGATGGACTAAACTCAACATTCAAAAAATGAAGATCATGGCATCCAGTCCCATCGCTTCATGACAAATAGATGGGGAAACAATAACAGACTATTTTCTCTGGCTCCAAACTCACTGCAGATGGGACTGTAGCCATGAAATTAAAACACACGCTCTCCTTGGAAAGAAAGCTATGACAAACCAAGACAACATACTAAAAAGCAGAGACATTACTTTGCCGACAAAGGTCCCTCTAGTCAAGGCTATGGTTTTTCCAGTAGTCATGTATGGATGTGAGAGTTGGACCATAAAGAGAGCTGAGCACCAAAGAACTGATGCTTTTGAACTGTGGTGTTGGACAAGACTCTTGAGAGTTCCTTGGACTGCAAGATCAAACCAGTCAATCCTAAAGGACATCAATCCTGGATATACATTAGAAGGACTCATGCTGAAGCTGAAACTTCAATACTTTGGCCATCTTATGCAAAGAGTCAAATCATTAGAAAAGACCCTGATCCTGGGAAAGACTGAAGGCAGGAGGAGAAGGGGACAACAGAGGATGAGATGGTTGGATGGCATCACTGACTCGATGGACATGAGTTTGAGTAAGCTCTGGGAGCTGGTAAAGGACAGGGAGACCTGGCGTGCTGCGTTCCATAGGGTCACAAAGAGTCAAACAGGACTGAACGACTGAACAGCAACAACAAGATGGGGTGAGGGTTAAGGCCCTTATAATAATGCAGAAAAGGGAAGATAAAAAGACAGGGGATGTTGTCTCCTTCCCTGGGAGCATGCTCTCTTTAAGAAATCCATTGGAATGACTAAAAATTCTAAGGGCCATGGTGAAGATGCTCAGTCGTGTCTGACTCTTTGTGACCCCATGGACTGTAGCCTACCAGGCTCCTCAGTCCATGGAATTTTCCAGGCAAGACTACTGGAGTGGATGAGTCCACATAAATCAGTGGTTTTCAACAGGAAATCTGCCGTTATCTCCCCAGGACATTTGGCAATGCTTGGAGACGTTTTGCTTTCACAGCTTAAAGAGTGCTAGTGACTATGTTAGGGAACCAGAGACCAAAACTGCCTGCCTTGGCCAGGCATGGTAATAACTGCTGGCATGCATGTGTCACACAGGAGAGGCTTGATAAGAAACAAGGGGCTGTCAACAGAGCCAGCCAGGAGAATCCAGGAGGGGCCAGAAAGAAGGAGGAAACACCGGTCCATAATATGTCTAGTCAATCTCCTAGAAACACTCCCGAATCCATCTTGTCTGTGAGATGCATGCACCAGGGGAAGGACTCTGAGTGGGACCAAATACGGGCATGAGCAAGATGACTGGCCAGAGACAACCAAGAAAGCTCATCCTATTACCATAAACCCTGAAGCTGCGAGCTGCCTGGCAGAGCAGTTCTCCTGGGTCCCTTACTCTGCTGCTCTCTTCTTGAGGGCCCCTTCCTGATAATGTCTTCTGCTTTTGCCAGTACATGTATCGCCTCAGACAATGCATTTCCAAGTGTTAGACAAGTGTCCACCTTTGGGCCCTGGATGGGGTCTCCTTTCTGGTAGCAACTGGAGATCTGGGAAGGTGCCAAACAGCATGCAATTCCCATGTAATGGAGTTAACCTGTGCAAAATGAAAGCAGTGCTGATACTGAGGGAGAAAAAAGAAAGGGAAGTCGCTCAGTCGTTTCCGACTCTTTGTGACCCCATGGACTGTAACCCACCAGGCTCCTCCGTCCATGGAATTTTCCAGGCAAGAGTATTGGAATAGGTTGCTATTTCCTTCTCCAGGGGATCTTCCTGACCCAGGGATCGAACTCAGGTCTCTCACACTGCAGGCAGACCCTGCAGGTAAAGCCTGGCTTTACCTTCTGAGCCACCAAGGAAGCCTCACTGATGCTGAGGAACCCCATATGAAGAAAGTCAGCATATAACCCTGATATAAAGCAAGAAAGCTACACCGGGATAAAATCTTTCTAAAGAAAAATTACATTCAAAGGATATATTTCAGAAGGGTTAACACAGAAAAATACCAAGCAAAAATGCATTTTTTTTTCTACCGAATGATTCTTTACCATATTGTAAAAACTACCTGGATATTTAAGTTTCACAGTTTTAATACCAAAATTTAACCTGTCAAGTCTTAGGAAAAGATAAAGTGATTATATTGACCTTGATTTTTATTTTTAATTTCCCATTTCCATAATGTAAATTTCAGTTCATATTTGAAACTCTCAACTGGCCTCAACTGACATGAAAGCTATGAAATCTGTGAACAGTCCCTTTTAATATTACGTATAGTTTGTGATTAAAATATAAATGATTATTAATCTACTAGAGAATTTAGCTTTATCAAATAAAGACTATTACATGGGAAAACAATCTCTCCCAATTTCTTTCAACCATACCTTTTGTGACTAAATAAAATGCATGTACATTTTTAAGGTCAATTTTCTTACATACAGCTTTTTACTTTTACTTACTAAGTTTCCCTTAAAAGGGAAGGAAATTTGATTTCATGTCACTTTACTAACTGTAGCCACTTTTAGATAATTGCTACCATCTACTGTGACTGTAAATATAAAAATAGAAATATTTAAGAAAAAAGAAAGAGCCACTCTCAAGAAAAATGGATCAAGACTACACTGATATTATCAAATGGATAATTAATTTTCTGGATCATTCAAGCTCAAATTATAATCTGAATAAAACATTCAATTTAAACAACACTTATTTAGCACCTGCACTGTACAAATAATGCATAATATTCTCTAGAGGATCAAGAGATGATCAAGGCAGTCTTGCCTGTTGCAACTCGAGAGAAAAAATCCCGTGTTTGAAACTCAGCTTTATGTTGAAGTTCATATTACTTAACCTCCCTACTTCAATTTCGTCATTTGTAAAATGTTAAGAGTTAAGGTACCTATGTTTTTCAGGAGTCTGAAATGCTTAAAGCAGTTCTTGGGTCAGTAAGCCATCACAAAAATATTAGCTATTTTAAGTATACTTCTGAAAGGAAAGGACTTTTAGATTGGCATATCAGCATGAGTGAAAATGCAGAAACAGGAAAATACAAGATATGTTGAGAAATGATAAATGGTTTAGTAAACTTGTACTAATGGGAGTGACTGGAAGATACAGTCAGTTTCAATGAGAAAAGCCAACTATGCCCAAAATCCTGAGAGGTTTGAATGCCATACCGATAAATGCAGATTTGTGAGGGAGGATAATCAAAGAGTTGAATAGGACCTTCATTTATCTGAGTTTTAAAAGCAACTCTAATGGCAATGTGAAGTCTGAGTTGGAGGGCAAAATATTAAAGGATGGAGAAGAATTTAGAAATTTATGTAGCAATCCCACTCCTGGGCTTGTCTCCAGAAAAAATGAAAACTCTAATTTGAAAAGTTACATGTGCCCCAATGTTCATAGCAGTACTATTTACAATAGCCAAGACATCAGTTCAGCTCAGTCGCTCAGTAGTCTCCAGCTCTTTGCAGCCCCATGGACTGCAGCACGCCAGACCTCCCTGTCTATCACCAACTCCCCGAGTTTACTCAAACTCATGTCCATTGAGTCGGTGATGGCATCCAACCATCTCATCCACTGTTGTCCACGTGTCCTGTCTCATTCAATCTTTCCTGGCATCAGGGTCTTTTCTAATGAGTCAGTTCTTCACATTAGGTGGCCAAAGTATTGGAGCTTCAGCATCAGTCCTTCCAATGAATATTCAGGACTGATCTCCTTTAGGATGGACTGGTTGGATCGCCTTTGCTGCCCAAGGGACTCTCAAGAGTCTTCTCCAACACCACAGGTCAAAAGCATCAATTCTTCAGTGCTCAGCTTTCTTTATGGTCCAACTCTCACATCCATACATGACTACTGGAAAAACCATAACTTTGACTGTATAGACCTTTGTTAGCAGAGTGATGTCTCTGCTTTTTAATACACTGTCTAGGTTCATCATAGCTTTTCTTCCAAAGAAAAAAGTGTCTTATAATTGCATGGTGACAATCACCATCTGCAGTGATTTTGGAGCCAAAGAAAATAAACTCTGTTACTATTTCCTTTCCTCCATCGATTTGCCATGAAGTGATGGGACTGGTTGCCACGATCTTCATTTTTTGAACATTGAGTTTTAAGTCAGATTTTTTTACTCTCCTCTTTCACTTTCATCAAGAGGCTTTTTAGTTTCTCATCACTTTCTACAATAATGTTGGTGTCATCTGCATATCTGAGGTTATTGATATTTCTCCCAACAATCTTGATTCCAGCTTGTGCTTCATCCAGCCTGGCATTTCGCATGATGAACTCTGCATATAAGTTAAATAAGTTGAGTGACAATATACAGCCTTTAAGTACTTCTTTCCCAAATTGGAAGCAGTCCATTGTTCTATGTCTGGTTCTAACTGTTGCTTCTTGACCTGCATACAGATTTCTCAGGAGGCAGGTCAGGTGGGCTGGTAGTCCCATCTCTTGAAGAATTTTCCACAGTTTGTTGTGATCCACTCAGTCAAAGGCTTTGGTATGGTCAATGAAGCAGAAGTAGATATTTTTCTGGAGCTCTCTTGCTTTTTTAATGATCCAACTGATGTTGGCAATTTTATCTCTGGTTCCTCTGAGTTTTCTAAATCCAGCTTGAACATATGGAAATTCATGGTTCATGTACTGTTGAGGCCTGGCTTGGAAAATTTGAGCATTACTTTGTTAGCATGTGAGATGAATGCAACTGTGTGGTAGTCTGAGCATTATTTGGCATTACCTTTCTTTGGGGTTGGAATGAAAACTGACCTTTCCAGTCCTGTGGCCACTGCTGAGTTTTCCAAATTTTCTGGCATATTGAGTGCAGAACTTTCACAGCATCATCTTTGAGGATTTGAAATAGCTCAACTGGAATCCCATCATCTCCACTAGCTTTGGTCATAGTGATACTTCCTAAGGCCCACTTGACTTTGCATTCCCGGATGTCTGGCTCTAGGTGAGTGATCACACCATCATGATTATCTGGATTGTGAAGATACTTTTTGTATAGTTCTTCTGTGTATTCTTGCCACCTCTTCTTAATACCTTCTGCTTCTGTTAGGTCCATACCATTTCTGTCCTTTTTTGTGCCCATCTTTGCATGAAAAGTTCCCTTGGCGTCTCTAATTTTCTTGAGGCGATATCTAGCCTTTTGCATTCTATTGGTTTTCTCTATTTCTTTGCTCTGATCACTGAGGAAGGCTTACTTATCTCTCCTTGCTATTCTTTGGAACTTTGCATTCAAATGGGTATAACTTTCCTCTTTTTCCTTTGCCTTTCACTTCTCTATGTTTCATAGCTATTTGTAAGGCCTCCTCAGACAACCATTTTCCCTTTTTTCCCTTTTTTTTTCCTTGGGGATGGTCTTGATTACTGCTTCCTATAAAATGTCATGAACCTCCATCCATAGTTCTTCAGTTCTTGGAAGCCAAGAAATGGAAACATCCTAAATGTCCATCAACAGGTGAACGGATAAAGAAGATATGATATGCATATGTATATGATGGAATATTACTCAAGTCATTAAAAGAAGAAAATAATGCCATTTGCAGCAACATAGATAAAAATAGAGACTATCAAACTAACTGAAATAAGGCACACAGAGACATATAAACACATATGATATCACTTGTATGTGTAGTCTAAAATATGATATAAATGAACTCACTTACAAAACAGAAATAGATCTATGGACAGAAAATAAACTTACAGTTACCAAAGGGGAATAGGATGAGGGACAAATTAGGTGGTTGGGTTTAACAGTTACACACTACTATATGTAAAATTAACAAAGAACTACTATATATAACAGGGAAATACATTCAATATCTTGTAATAACCTATAGTGGAAAGGGGGCTTTCCTGGTAGCTCAGACAGTAAAGCGTCTGCCCGCAATGTGGGAGACCTGGGTTCGACCCCTGGGTCAGGAAGATCCCCTGGAGAAGGAAATGGCAACCCACTCCAGTACTCTTGCTTGGAAAATTCCTTAGATGGAGGAGTCTGGTAGGCTACAGTCCATGGGATCGCAAAGAGTCAGACACGACTGAGCAATTTCACTGGCAGAGTGGAAAGAAATCTGAAAAAGTATATATATGTATAATGGAATCACTGTGCTATATATCTGAAACATTGTAAATCAAACATACTTCAATTTTATAAGATCTTTTAACAAAATAGAAATTGTTGCCACAAATCACATAGAAGATACTAATGTGTGATCTCAAATAATGGAATTAAGAATAGAAAGAGTAGATAATGGAGATATTATAGCAGGAAAAAATGAACGAAATTTTTGTGTGTGTGTGTGAAAGTAGGGTGAGAGGGAGAGTGAGCCACCTTTACTGTTTAGTTTATTTTCACTTGCCTTGATACTAACCAGTTTGCAATTCTACTTTAACCAGAAATATTTGATGATAACTCTCCGAAGTTACATTGATATGTTCTTGCTCTCAAAAAGTTTATGCAAAACTCTGTCTTGATTGTTTGGATAAATACTATGTTGGTTTTTTTTTTTTTTCCCCATATTTCACCTCTAAGAAAATATTTTTGAAAAACTGCCAATGGGTCTCTCTCTTCCATCTTACGGCACAAGTGAGCCTTGCCCTATTGGCCCCTGGCTGGCTAGTGGTTATAAGAAAATATAAACAATGCTTCACTAAGTTATAGATGCAGTGATTTTAAAATGGAACATTAAAGAGGATACAGAGAAACTTATGAAATATAACTAATAATATATAATCCTATGCCAGATCCAATATTTTATGCATAAAAGTTTACTTTATGACAGCTGCCTTCCTAACTAACTGGAGATTTGGGACTCTTAAGCCAATATTTTACATGAGAAACAAGTTTGCTTCAGGCATAGTAATTTTACTGCATACCGTTATACATTTCTATTATCCTGAGTAAGAAGAAATATGATCAAAACAATTCTATGATCAATGAAGCCTAAAATACAAGCAAGAATGTTCCACTGCTCACTTGACAAAAATCAAGCCCACTAGGATGTTTCATGTTATAAAGAATCAGCCATGGCTCATGAATATTACTGGGTTTTTCTATGGCTACTATACTTACTAATAAAATCTTTGAAAAAACTACAATTTAAAGTCTGAATCACTAAAGTGGAATGCTGTGGTCTCAATGGTGGTTTAAACGTTCCCACAAGTTGATAAGGAAAAGACCAACACCTCAACATGAAAAAGAAATGTGATTTTATAAAAACCATGAAAATTCTAACCACAAAAGTCAACAAGTTTCTATCCTATCAGGTTGACAAAGAAAAAAAACAACATAATAAAATATTTTGTTGGGGAAGAGATACTCTCTTGCACTATATATGGAATAAAAGTTGGTAACACTTTTTGAGGCCAATTTGGCAAAATCCATGAAATTTAAAAGATACATAACTCTCTAGGGTATTTGTCCTAGCAGTACTTTCCAAATAGGGTACCAGAATGTTTAGTGCATAATCATAACACCAAGTGTCTGGAAACAATTTATATGTCCATCAACTGAGGGACTGTTATATCTACCATGACACCTCATTCAATAGCATAATAAACAGGCATTAAAAAGGGTGAGGTTATTCTGTATACACTGATATGAAATAACTTCTAAAATACATAGTGTATTGACAGAAAAGCAAGGTACAGATTTCTTTGTACAGAAAGCAAATATTGGTATGAAAAATGAATGAATAATTTCATATATGTTTGTATTTAAATAAAATACTTCTTTTTTAATTTTTTAATTTATTTATTTATTTATTTTTATTAGTTGGAGGCTAATTACTTCACAACATTTCAGTGGGTTTTGTCATACATTGATATGAATCAGCCATAGATTTACATGTATTCCCCATCCCGATCCCCCCTCCCACCTCCCTCTCCACCCGATTCCTCTGGGTCTTCCCAGTGCACCAGGCCCGAGCACTTGTCTCATGCATCCCACCTGGGCTGGTGATCTGTTTCACCATAGATAATATACATGCTGTTCTTTTGCAACATCCCACCCTCACCTCCCACAGAGTCCAAAAGTCTGTTCTGTACATCTGTGTCTCTTTTTCTGTTTTGCATATAGGGTTATCATTACCATCTTTCTATATTCCATATATATGTGTTAGTATGCTGTAATGTTCTTTATCTTTCTGGCTTACTTCACTCGTATAATGGGCTCCAGTTTCATCCATCTCATTAGAACTGATTCAAATGAATTCTTTTTAACAGCTGAGTAATATTCCATGGTGTATATGTCCCACAGCTTCCTTATCCATTCATCTGCTGATGTGCTTCCATGTCCTGGCTATTATAAAATACTTCTTAATGGAGTTACAAAAGAATCAGTAAGAGCAAGTACGTTTCAGATGGTAAGTTGATACAAGCTGACAGAGAGTGGAGACCTTGATACTCATGGTATAAACTTATGTCCATTTGAATTCTGTATCATTTGCCTGACTTTCTCTTTCAAAACACATGGTAAAACACAATGTTTATGAAAACACAAAGGAATAATAAATGCTGCCTTTCTGGTTTCATTGTAAATGTAGATTGCTACAAATAACAAAAGTTTTTAATTGTCCTCAGATCTCAAGGGAGTGTCTCTCTCTCTCTCTCTCACACTCTCCTTCTCTTCCAAAAGTGGGGGAAAAAAAAATTACTTTCCGTTTTCTTCTCACGCTGTGAATTTATATGCCTATAACTCTTTTCATATCTGGACATTCTGTTAAACTCTAAAAAAAAAAAACAAAAAAAAACCTCAACCATAGCACAGTACCCATAAGATCCTCAATAAATGTTTTAGACACAGAGATTATACAAGGAAAAGATACTTGATTATTACTGAGTTCACTTCAAGGTGGAAAGGACAATACTAAGACTTAATCAAATCACATGTATGAGAAATTCTGAGATTTATGGAAGGAGAGAGTTCTGAAACTTCAAATAACTATTATAATATGTGCATATATGTTAAAACTCTTCAGTCGTGCCCAACTCTTTGCGACCCCATGGACTGTGGTCCACTAGGCTCTTCTGTCCATCGAATTCTCCAGACAAGAATACTGGAGTGGGTTGCCAGGCCCTCCTTCAGGGGATCTTCCTGACCCAGGGATCAAACCTGGGTCCCCTCCATCTCCTGCATTGGCATGAGTGTTCTTTAACACTAGCACGACCTGGGAAGCTCCATATTATATGTTGGCATGCATAAATATTATATATGTGTAAATATAAATATACATAACAGATAAATTGATGGATGCTAAGGCAGTATTTTGTGAGGTGCTTTAATGCTTTAAGAATATTATCTCTAAACTTTTACATTTTAAATAACTCCAACTAATAAAATAAATGAAAAAAAAAGTTTAACACAGTATTAAATAATTAGATAATTTTTTAAAGAACTTTATATACATGCAAAACTTCTTTGTGGGATATGATATAATAATTTATAAAAATATGTATGTAATAAGATATATTGATATATTTGATCTTCAACCTTCATTCATGACTCACACACCCAAAGTGCTTATAATTTCCTGAGTGATTAGAGCAATAAAAACATCTTTTGTTAAAAAAAAAAGAAAATGCACGTGCCCCCAATATTCATAACAGCCAATGCCTATAAATGCCATGACAAGGGAGCTCCTACATGTACATGTACATGTATTTTCTTAGAATCTTGATAGTTGCACAGAGAAATGGGGATCATAATGTATAAAGAGTAATTCAGTAAAAACTAACTGGTAGTATAGTATATAGATTTTGTAGCACCAAATATTTTGTAAATAAAATTGCTATAATGTGAAATTCAAAATATGCTTTTACAGGTGTGAATGGAACAAGCAAGCTTTCGGCTTTCTAGGGTAAAATTGTCTGAATTTAACAACAGATTTTTCCTGGAGTATCTAAAGAATTTTACAGCAGCCTATAGAGGGTTATATTGATGCATCTGGAAAACATAAGCTTTCATTCTAGATTCTCCTTCCATTCCTAATAAAACTTTCCTGCACACAATTCAGAGTTCTAATTTAACTTTGCAATGACATGATTACCACTGGGATTTGGATAATGATGTCTCTTTTCAAGCTAGCCTAAATTGGAGGAGCCCAAATGCTGCTTGGGTTGCCTGTTTTGAGGTTTTGTTATTTGTTTAATATGTCTTTAAAGACAATACCCACAGACATATTTTTATAATATGTATTTCCTCCTTTAAGTCTCCAACCTAAACTAAACATAATTTAGTACCAAAATACTTGAGAATGTTAGTTCTCTGAAGCTAGAAATTATTCCCAAAATATTTATGAGAACCACTGAGATTTAAGCTCAGTGTGATAAAGATTCTTAAAGTCTTCTCCTAAAACAAGTGACAGATTTTTATATTTTGTTTTTGAACAGCATTCCAAAATAGTATAGTTTGTTTAATTGATTTATCATAAATAGAATATTTCTTCAATTTGGCAAAAAGGTAAATTAAAAGTTATGTTTGAAGAAAGAGTGAGTATCCAAGTTTAGAATATTTTTGGAGTCAGATTTCAAAAAACAAAACTCAACTTTTATGATAGTGGAGGGAATAGCACAAGCTGGAATCAAGATTGCTGGGAGAAATATCATCAGATATGCAGATGATATCACTCTAACGAAAGAAAGCAAAGAGGAACTGAAGAGCCTCTTGATGAAAGTGAAAGAGGAGAGTGAAAAAGTTGGCTTAAAACTCAACATTCAGAAAACTAAGATCGTGGCATCCATTCCCATCACGCCATGGCAAGTAGATGGGAAACAGTGCAAACAGTGACAGACTTTCTTTTCTTTGGCTCCAAAATCACTGCAGATGATGACTGCAGCCATGAAATAAAAAGACGCTTGCTCCTTGGAAGAAAAGATATGACAAACCAAGAGAGCATACTAAAAAGCAGAGACATTACTTTGCCAAAAAAGGTCCATCTAGTCAAAGCTATGGTTTTTCCAGTAGGCGTGTATGGAATTGATGCTTTTGAACTGTGGTGTTGGAGAAGAATCTTGAGAGTCCTTTGGACTACAGGGAGATCAAATCAGTCAATCTAAAGAAAATCAGTACTGAATAGTCATTGGAAGGACTGATGCTGAAGCTGAGGCTCCAATACTTTGGCACCTGATGCAAAGAACTGATTCATTGGAAAAAAAACCCTGATGCTGGGAAAGACCAAAGGCAGGAGGAGAAGGGGACGGCAGAGGATGAGATGGTTGGATAGCATCACCAACTCAACGGAAATGATTTTGAGCAAACTCTGGGAATTGGTGATGGACAGGGAAGCTTGGCGTGTTGCAATCCACAGGGTCACAATGAGTTGAACACAACTGAGCCTCTGAACTGAACTGAACTGAAGGCATGAGGGCAAGTCGACCCCAAAGCAGAGGCCTCAGTCTGTCTTGGCGCCGTCTTTTTATGTTTTGTCTCCTCCCCTTGGAGCCTGCCCTATGCAAATTAAGGCTAGCCAGGAAGGGGGAGTGAACTGAATTGATCTGAGAGAGGTCTTAGGTGAAACGTCCCCTGCTGTCATCTTGATACTGGACTCTCAGACTTCAGAATGGTTAGAAAATGGATTTCTGTTGTTTAAGCCACCTAATCTATAGGATTTTGTTATGACAGCTCCAACTAGTATAATATGTCTTTTTCATGTTTTGTTTTTTTTCCTATTTCAGAATTTAGGCTAGTGCCATACTAGAACATATGTACCCGGAATTCAAAGCATAGTAACAAAAAAGATTGTATCTTTAAGAAAATTTTAAATGATTCCAAATCAGTTTCAAATTCATTCAATTCCAAATGAATTCCAAATTCATTCATTAAATGAATCCCATTTAATCTAATGCTTAATTTCTTACCTTCCTGTATCTTTTTCAGGATACAGGTTCAGGAGAAGATGCCTTACTATTATGTCAATATCAGAATTGTGTGCATTTGGTTTGGGTTCTTGTTTACATGTTCCTGAAAACAGCAAGTGACTACATGAGGTCTGGACTATACAAATGAGTTGTTTCTTTGTGAAACGTTCTGATTATATTGATTTTTGTCTGCTGTGGTGTGCTCAGAATAAATTGTGTACACTGAGGCCATATTTAAATTTATCTAGACTGCTGGCCTGGAGCAATCTGAAAGGGCCAAATAGTCTCCCTTTGCTGCTTCCAGAGCAGAATGGCTTGTCCTCCAGGATAGCAGCATGTGGCCTCTTAGCTGAGATTAGGATCTCCTTGCTTATGATCAGGGTATTGGGTTCAACCTCGTGTCTACCTGAGAGTCATGGAGAACTGAGAGGAAAGAATGCGTCTGCCCTGTCCCATCTAGATTTCCTCAACCTCTTTCCATTGAGTATTCAGGGCACCTTTATTGATCAGAAATAAAAAGGTTAAAAACATTTCAGCCCTATGTTTTCAAAATTGTTTTAATAAACCATGAAATATCAACTTTCTCCTTTATATTTTCCCCTAAAAATCAACCTAGTATGTAGAATGCATACTTCCTCTGTATACATCATTCTTCTGCCCTTTGAAAACTAGTTTTCTTCATGTCCACTTTCTGACTTGCTACACTCCTCTATAGCATACATTATGCAGTATAGCTGGTGTGGAGGGATGGAAGGGACATAATACTTTTGTTTTGCATATTCTCCTACCTGAATATATATTTGCTAAAACTAGTGTTTACATTATTGTGGGAGCTTGGAGAATGAGGATAATGTGAAAGATGTTTATGAGAATGGGAGGAGAAAGATAGATCTCATCACTCTGTTTCATTTGTTTCGAAACAAGTAAATATTTCATAATAAGTGTTTATGAAATGAATGAATGATTAATGAGGAATAAGTTAACTTCTAGTTACCACAAAATAATTTTATTGGGAAACTTAAAAATACCCATTAATGTATATGTAGAAATTACCTGCAGAATACAACTGTTGTAAAAATTCTGGGCAAACTTGATTGAGTGGTATGTTTCTATGATCTTTATTTTCATTAATGTTTTGTCTTAGATCTTGCTTCTCCTATTGGAATATATTTTATTTCTATGCCCTTATTCCTCCAACCTGAATCTAATAAATATGGAATAGCTTACGGTTCAGAACACACTAAGATATTGAAAGATCCTTTCAGAAAAAACAAACAAACAAACAATTCCCCTTTCCATTCTCAAAGTAAAAACACCTACTTTAGGTCTTTCAGGTTAAATTTATCTCTGTATTTTTCACATTCAATGTGCTTAACACATCTGTGATTTATCAGTTAAGAAAATATTCAGATTTACTTTTATCTTTAATTGAATCTGAAATCATAATTGATTAAATCTTTTTACTTATTAATGATTTGTAAATGTACACCCAGAGTTTCATGATACTACTTTAATTTTCTTCTTGACAATTTGATTCCTTCTGTATTATTAATTTTTACATTGCATAAGTGTAACTGACATATACAACTTAGATATTATTTACTCTATTGTGAAGTTATTTGTGTGAAATATCTTATGTAAAAATCAAAGCAAGTATAAAAATGTGAAGAGAGTCACCTCTACTTATATAACAACTTGAAAATTAGCATGATCTAATTTATTTCTTGCTTCTAATAAGTGATAAAGGAAAAAAAATTCAACAAGTACATTTCCATGAGGTATAAGTTGGAGGATAACTCAAAAAATAATAATATAACCCTTGGTCATCTGTTAAACACTAGGCAACACTACAATTTAAATCATAGAGAATCACAATAACCTTTCCAACTAAGGTAGGATTCCTAAATCATTTTTGCAAACATGTTACTTCAATTCAAAATACTAAAAATAAATATACTTCTGCTCCACAAGATGACTTTTTTTACTTACAGCTTAGAAGGATGTGTTAAGCTATGATTTTAGAAAATTTCAATGTGGTTCCACATTTTCAGCATAGCATATATGACATAAATTCTGATTTTAAAAAATTTAAATATAGATGAGCTATCATTAGAGGTCTAATCAGCTTTTCCCCCCTATAACTATGAAAATTAATCAGTCCTAAATAATAAGTACCAAACAAATTAAGCATAATATTGAAGTAGATAAATTAACAACTAAATATAAAGAGATTTCAAACATCTATAAAATATCCAGAATTAATCTAAGTTTTATCACTGGAAACAAAGTGGAGACTAACATATTATGAAAGAGAACTTGACTTGAAATATGCTAGTCTTACCTTGAAATTAAGACAGACAAATATTCCATTTTGTTTTTATCTACCCTACTTATTTTTTACCTAAAGGGTACATCCATTTTTCAGTATAACATTCAACTAGGAAACTATTTTAAAAATTGTTCTAAGACCCACAAGACAGATCAAATATCTGGAAAGTATAAACTTTTAGGATGAACTGAAAGCGCACAGTTCTTCACCCTTATACAGAAAACAACCAAGAGTAAAAGTTAACAGGACACCAAGTTGTAAAAAATTTACTGAACTGATGCCTGTTTTAATGGACAGTTGACTAGCTGTATACTAGCCTCAAGGGATAGATAATTTGGATGTTAGTGCAGGTTTATATGTGTGCATATGTGCGTTCATACTCAGTCTTTGTGACTCCACTGGCTGAGGCCTGCCAGACTCATCTGTCCATGGGATTTTCCTGGTGAGAATACTAGAATGCGCTGCCATTTTCTCCTCCAGGAGATCTTCCCCACCCAAAGACTGAACCCACATCTCTTACATCTTCTGCAAGGCAGGGGGATGCTTTACCACTGAGCCACCAGGAAAGCCCGCAGATTCATAGCCCAAGGCCTAAAACTACTCTGCCATTAGACATTAATAATTTAGAGTAAGTCCAAAATGTCTTATTTGGAATAGTTAATAATTACTTACGTAAGTCACTTCTTGAAAATGAAAGTGAGAGTCACTCAGCTGTGCCCCACTCTTTGCAATCCCATGGACTTCACTGTCCATAGATTATGCAAGGCCAGAATACTGGAGTGGGTAGCCTTTTCCTTTTCCAGGGGATCTTCCCAACTCAGGGACCAAACCCAGGTCTCCTGCACTGCAGGTGGATTCTTTATCAGCTGAGCTATGAGGGAAGCCCCACAATCACTTCTTAAGGTAGAATCCAAAGATTCTCCTTGGAAGAAAAGTTATGACCAACCTACACAGCTTATTAAAAAGCAGACATTACTTTGCCAACAAAGGTCTGTCTAGTCAAGGCTATGGTTTTTCCAGTGGTCATGTATGGATGTGAGAGTTGGACTATAAAGAAAGCTGAGCACTGAAGAATCGATGCTTTTGAACTGTGGTGTTGGAGAAGACTCTTGAGAGTCCCTTGGACTGCAAGGAGATCCAACCAGTCCATCCTAAAAGAGATCAGCCCTGAATATTCACTGGAAGGACTGACGCTGAAGCTGAAACTTCAATACTGTGGCTACCTGATGTGAAGAGCTGACTCATCTGAAAAGACCCTGATGCTGGGAAAGATTGATAGAGGAGAAGGGGATGACCAAGGATGAGATGGTTCGATGTCATCACTGACTCAATGGACATGAGTTTGAGTAAACTCCAGGAGTTGGTGATGGACAGGGAGGCCTGGCGTGTTGCAGTCCATGGGGTTGCAAAGAGTCAGACACGACTGAGCAACTGAACTGAAAGATTCAAAAAGATAGTTATTTTCCTCAAGTTCTGGAATTAGGAAGCAGACTAAACCTCTAAAATAGATAACAAATATTTACAGCCAATTAACTCACACACACACACACACACACACATACACCCCTCTTCAGCTCTGTTCTAATATATTAATATATTCATAGGTTCACATGTGATATGACTCACTTGAACTTTAACATCTGGTAATGGTAGTTTCCTCATAGTAAACTAGTTTCCATTAAACTAGAAAAATATTTAATACAGCTTGGGTTAAAAATAGAAAACAATAGCTACTAACTATAAGCAATGAGCAGAAACTATCCTGACCCCAGATCATTACTGACGCTATACATATGGAAGAAGGGCAGAGTCACTGGCCCTCAAATCTGAGACCCAGTGAGACAAACACAGCCTGTGCTTGAGATTGACAGAGGATAACAGAGCATGTCACTGCTGTATCCATCCCCAGACTAGCAAATAACAGTAACAAGTAACAGAAGTTCATCCCTGAAGGCAGGAACGAGTACCTGGAAAGATGCTGTCTTTGAGCCAGGAAGTCACAAGAATAACCTCAATCTGCGAAAAGCATTTCCATTAACCCAGCCCCACAGCAAGGATGGATAACACCTGAGGGATTTGAAGCCAGTAGGGTAATAATTCTAATAATAACAACAGTAAAGCACAAACACAGCTTGATTCACGACTATATTGACAAAATGTTCCACACTGCAGTTCTAGCAAAGGAAGTGTATCCATAAGTTCTGTGATCTAATGTAGAGCATGGTGCCAGTAATTAATAATAAAGCTTTATATACATAAAAATCGCTGACATAGTAGATGTTAAGTGTCCTTACTACATATACAGACGAAAGGTAAATATGTGAGGTGATGGATAGTGTGATTAGGTTGATTGGGAAAATCATCTCACAGTGTACCCATATATCAAAACATAATGCTGCATACCTTAAATGCATATAATGTACATGAATATATTTGTCAATTATATAATGACTTATTAAAGTTGGGAGGAAATTCCCATTTTGAGGGATACACATTAATTCTGTCTCTTTACCTACTGGTGAGTTAGATTTTTTATCCAAAAAATGTGTAACAAAGGAAGTAAGAAAGAGCATAAGGGAGAAAACAGACAAAGGAGTCAACAGATGTAAGCTCAGATATGACCTAGGCATCGGAACTTTCAGCCAGAGAATTGAAAATGACATGATAAATATGTTAAGGGCTATAATGGAAAGGGTAGACAACATGCAAAAGCAGATGGGTGATATCTTCAAAGACATGGGAACTGTAAGTAGCAATCAAAATGACATGGTTTAAAGCAATGATAACAGAGATGAAGACTGTCTTCAATGAGATTATCACTGTCTTCAATGAGACTGCCACAGAACCTTAAGAGAACTTGAAGGTAAGGAAATGGAAACTTGAACTGAACACTAAGTAAAAGAAATGTGAAAATAAAAATCAAAGAAGATAGCATCAAGATCTTTGGGAAAATATCAGAAAGTAACACACATGTAATCGGAATCTCTGACTGAAATGAAAGAGGTAACGGGGAGGGACACGTATGTGAAGAGATGTCAGTCAAGAAGTTTCTGAAAAATATTGAAAGGCATCAAGTCACAGGTCCAAGATGCACAAAAAACAAATGAAATGTAAATATAAGCAAAGAAACAACTGCTAGCAAAACATCCTATATTATACCTGCTAGAAACCAATAGTAATGAAAAAAATCTTAAAGCATAGTGAAGGAAGAAAAAAAGACATAATGCATATTGAGAAATCCAGGTTAAAATTAAAGCAGATTTCTTATCAGAAATCATGGAAAGAAGAAGACAATGAAAGGACGCCTGAGGGGTTCTTCTCAGATATTTTTTAATACTAGGGGAAACTGGCGGAGCTACCCCTGTGGTCTTATTTTGACCTACCCTTATATTTGACCTTATATTTGAGCTACCCCTGTGGTCTTAGGTTTTTAAGCTCAGAGCTGTCCACCCCGAGCCTCCAACAGCCTTTCAATTAGTTTTCCTGCCTGACATTGGTCCCCAAGGTCTTGACCTGTGAGTCTCATTCTGGTTCAACCAGGATGGACTTGAAGCTCATCTTGTTTTGCCTCTGCCTGATACCAGTGATGCCTGGAGCTGACTTGCTCCGCCTCCCAAGACCCAGTTCCACGTTCCGTTCCAAGACCCAAGATTCTCTTCCCAATTCTGTGTTCAATGACACACTGCTGGGAGTTTGCAGCCAACCAGAGTGGGCGTATTTACATCATGGAAATTGGCAAATGCTACAAATCAAGCCTTCTCCCCTACTTCCACTTCTGTGCTGGAAGAGCCTGTTGTTAAGGAATTACCAGACACCTGCTGCTGTAACTCCCACCCCCACCCCATTAGATTCTTTTGGAACATCATATTAGTTTCAGTGCAGACACCTAAAATATTACAATTCTTTTAAAAATAAAACCATAATTCCCTTGTCACATATTAAAAAGTTAACAGTAATTTTTAAAATATTGTCAAATAGCTATTCAAATTTCTCTGATTAAACAACAACAACAAAGGTATTCAAGTATTGGGGAAAAAAAGTCATTCAAGTATTGGAAAAGGGACAACCTATAATTCTGTATAAAAGTGAAAAGTTAAAAGAAATAAAAAATGATGTATATGAAAATCAGCAACCCCAATACAATCAAAAACAAAATGAGCAGCTTTATCTTCTTTAAAAAAAGTACAATTCCAAAGCAGTGTGCTCATATGGAATATTTTTAAAATATGTAATTTACAAATATTTAAGAAACTTATTATAAATATGAAATGTGAAATAAGGCAAATGCTATGAGGAAATATATATGAAATACATATTTTTACTTATAACAAGTATGGTGTCAAAGAGGCTTAGAAAAGCTTAAATTAATAGGCATAAATGATTGTTTACTTTTCATTTTCACTAAAATCAACAAGCTCAGCTAATATGTTTGCAGCATTCCACATGTATATTTCATCTATCAACTTCTTTTTGGTGGATGCAAGCATGTGCTGACTTATCTATTTTGAGGCAATTGTTTTGTGAGAAGCCCTCACAGGAACCATAAGCAGTTATGGATATTATTATTAGTGAATCAAATAGATAGCAAATATATTGCTATCTGCCACTGATCAAGAATTAAACATAGGGAACAGAGATGTCATGATATAATTTCAGATAGTATATTAAGTATTTGGAAAAAGATATTCAAAATAGAGCTTTCATATCTGCTGCTGCTGCTAAGTCACTCAGTCGTGTCCGACTCTGTGCGACCCCATAGACGGCAGCCCACCAGGCTCCCCCGTCCCTGGGATTCTCCAGGCAAGAACACTGGAGTGGGTTGCCATTTCCTTCTCCAATGCATGAAAGTGAAAAGTGAAAGTGAAGTCGCTCAGTCGTGTCCGACTCTTCGCGACCCCATGGACGGCAGCCTACCAGGCTCCCTCTCTCCATGGGATTTTCCAGGCAAGAGTACTGGAGTGGATTGCCATTTCCTTCTCCAAGGGAACTTGCCAACACAGGGATCGAACTTGGGTCTTCCGCATTGCAGGCAGACACTTTTGTACATAAAAGACATTCAAATAAAAGAGTTTTCATTTTAAGTAGGAAGAAAAATTAATTGATATGGGAAGGAAACAAACTAGGTAACAATGCTTTTAACTAAGCAAAATAAAATAGTTCTTTAATGCTATGTTTGATTCCCCTTGCATTGGCATTGATTGAAAGGATTATTTATTTTGAACATATTAAGGAAAACACTTCTATTTATTATTGATAACTATGAAAATTGCCTTACATGCAATTGAAGGAGTAAAGAAACAGTTTCATTTTCAATTTATCTTAAAAAGTTTCCACTGATGAATAGTTATGCCAATCACAGTTGATTAACTGTTTCACACCTAAGCAATTTAAAGTTTTAACCTACTGTTTAATTCAGAGATTAAAAAAAAAATCATAATTCTTTTCAAGCTTTCTCTGACCACTAGGTTTGAGTTTTTGACTGTACATTTTCCACTGCACACCCAATATAGCTAAATTCTTGAAATATTAGAAATAAGTAAGTGCTGTTGAAAGGATTACTCTGGTTTAGAAATTCCTCCTTGGCAGCAATTTATTCCATCATAATTTGTGCAAACCTGTGAAATAAGTAGTGGCAGTAAGGCTAAACTTTAGACAAACTTCTCTTTTTGCCTTAATAGAAATTAGTAATAGATTTTGGAAACTGGAGTATTCTTAACAGTCTTAAAGAATTTGCTACTCCTCTGTAGGCATGCAAATATCATAGTCAACATACACATAATCTCTCTTTTCATTATTTTTTTAATGGAATTATATTGAGAAGGGCAATTATGGGTTGGTTCTCTACAGGCAGATCTTAGAGGCAAGAAGTAAGGAAATTAGCAATCAAAGTTTAAAAAACTTGTCAAATGCTCTCAATTTTAATATAGAGCTTGGACAAGACCATCTGGTGACAGACTATCATTTTGCCCACTGAGTATTTCACAGAAAGGTGATTACTTTGCAAACCTGTATGTTTTTTTTGTTTACGATCAGAAAACTGTATTTTAGTTCCCAAATTTTCATTTCTGTCGAAACTTTAGCTTTTCTACTAGGTCTTCCCACACATGTTCTTCTCACTAACTCTTCATTAACTGAATTCACCAATGACTAGCAAAATTCTAGTCAATAAAGTAAGAATTATTAATTTACAAGTTTCATTTTACAAATAAGTTTACATTTATTCATTTGCACCTGTAAGAAAACTTTTATCCCTTTGCTACTGTTATCTTTTAAGGCAACTAATAGTTTAATATTTATATTTCCTCACAAAATCTAAAATACTAGACAAATACAGACATACATACCTATATGTTGTTGTTTAGTCACTAAGTTGTATCCAACTTTTTGTGACCCCATGGACTGTAGCCTGCCAAGCTCCTCTGTCCATGGGATTTCCCAGGCAAGAATACTGGAGTGGGTTGCCATTTCCTTCTCCAGGGGACATTCTCCACCCAGGCATCAAACTCATGTCTCTTACATTGGTAGGCAGATTCTTTACTGCAGAGCCATCAGGAAAGTACATACAATATACATAAAAGTTTTGAATTACAGAGAAATTACTCTAAAAATTTTATGTTCTTAGAAATAGATTAGATATGTGTTTAAGGTTCAGAACTCTAAATGGCATAAGAAAAATGTCTAACAAATGTGAAAATAGAGTGCAAATAGTACTCTTTATAGCTCTGTCAGTCTACAAAAAGGTGATCAGATGACAGGAAGGAAAGCTGTTACCATTTTGAATTTTATTATTAAATGAAGCAATGGGGTAGGTTTAAAACAGTGTTTTCATTCATGGTTAACACTGGCCTAGGTATAGCCTATTCTTTTAAATTAAATTATTTTGATCCCTCTCACATTCTCTCAGGAAAATAATGTCTATTTTACCTACCAAAAGAAATGGTTTGGACCTAACAGAAGCAGAAGATATTAAGAAGAGTTGGCAAGAATACACAGAAGAACTATACAAAAAAAAGATCTTCATGACCCAGATAATCATGATAGTATGATCACTCACCTAGAGTCAGACATCCTGAAAGGCAAAGTCAAGTGGGCCTTAAGAAGCATCACTATGAACAAAGCTAGTGGAGGTGATGGGATTCCAGTTGAGTTATTTCAAATTCTAAAAGATAATGTTGTGAAAGTGCTGCTCATAATACACCAGCAAATTTGGAAAACTCAGCAGTGGCCACAGGACTGGAAAGGTCAGTTTTCATTCCAATCCCAAAGAAAGGCAATGCCAAAGAATGCTTAAACTACCACACAATTGAACTCATCTCACATGCTAGCAAAGTAATGCTCAAAATTCTCCAAGCTAGGCTTCAACAGTATGTGAACTATGAACTTCCACGTGTTCAAGCTGGATTTCGAAAAGACAGAGGAACCAGAGATCAAATTGCCAACATCCACTGGATCATCAAAAAGCAAGGGACTTCCAGAAAAACATCTACTTCTGCTTTATTAACTATGTCAAAGCCTTTGACTGTGTGGATCCAAACAAACTGTGGAAAATTCTTCAAGAGATGGGAATGCCAGACCACCTAACCTGCCTCCTGAGAAATCTGTATGCAGGTCAAGAAGCAACAGTTAGAACTGGACATGGAACAACAGACGGATCCCAAACTGGGAAAGGAGTACATCAATGGTGTATATTGTCACCTTGTTTATTGAACTTACCTGCAGAGGACATCATGAGAAATGCTGGGCTGGATGAAGCACAAGCTGGAATCAAGGTTGCCAGGAGAAATATCAATAACCTCAGATATGCAGATGACACCACCTTATGGCAGAAAGTGAAGAAGAACTAAAGAGCCTCTTGATGAAAGAGAGTGAAAATGTTGGCTCATCACTGGTCCCATCACTTCATGGCAAATAGATGGGGAAACAGGGGAAACTGAATTTTTTTTATTTTTTTAGGCTCCAAAGTCATTGCAGACGGTGACTGCAGCCATGAAATTAAAAGACACTTACTCCTTGGAAGAAAAGTTATGACCAACCTAGACTGCATATTAAAAAGCAGAGACATTACTTTGCCAACAAAGTTCTGTCCAGTCAAAGCTATGGTTTTTCCAGTAGTCATGTATGGATGTGAGAGAGGGACTATAAAGAAAGCTGAGTGCTGAAGGATTGATGATTTTAAACTGTGGTGTTGGAGAAGATTTGAGAGTCCCTTGGACTGCAAGGAGATCCAACCAATCCATTCTAAAGGAAATCAGTCCTGAATATTTACTGGACAGACTGATGCTGAAGCTGAAACTCCAATACTTTGGCCATCTGATGGGAAGAACTGACTCATTTGAAAAGACCCTGATGTTGGGAAAGATTGAAGGTGGGTGGAGAAGGGGATGACAGAGGATGAGATGGTTGGATGTCATCACCGACCTAATGGACAAAAGTTTGAGTAGACCACGGGAGTTAGTGATGGACAGGGAGGCCTGGTGTGCTGCAGTCCATGAGGTCGCAAAGAGTCAGACATGACTGAGCGACTGAACTGAACTGAATTAGATTAACGAGATATTCACTCTCAACTAGCTCTCAACATTTTTTTAAATATGATATCTGAGTTTAACTTTTGTGCTACATTGTTTATTTTCTAGACTCTTAAATTTACTTTTACCTTTTGTAATTTTAACATATGTCTTTTTATTATCAAGTAATTGAAACACATTCTGTTGGGAAGTCCACATGCAAAAATTAAAGTCTAATTATAGTGTAATAAGAACTTAATGGTCCTTTCCATTACTTTTCTTTTCCTTTGATAGAGTTTCAGGTTGGCATTATCTCCCTATAATAATTATTTATATCACTGATGTCCTAGTCAGTAAATAATCGCCTGCAATGCAAGCAACCCAGGTTCAATCCCTGGGTTGGCAAGATCCCATCAAGAAAGAAACAGCAACCCACTCCAGTATTCTTTCCTGGGAAATTCCATGGAAAGAGGAGCCTGGCAGGCTACAGTCAATGGTACTACAAGAGTTGTACATGACTTAATGATTAAATCACAAACACATAGAGAACATAGACTCCATGAACTGTTTCCGATAGATGACTTTACATAGTAATATACCCCTTTATTCATAGAAACCACACGCCATTTGTGAAGTATTTTCAGTCTTCTGATTATAATTTTAAAAAATTGATGGAAAGGAATTGTTTGTTACAGCAGTGCAAATTGCATTGTTAGATGGGCTTAAATTTTTAAATTTCATTTAGTTTTAGCAGAGTCTTGGCTTTCCAATTAAGGCTCTTCCAAACATTTTACTTAATTATGTACTACTTCAGTTCAGTTTAGTTCAGTTCAGTCACTCAGTCATGTCCGACTCTTTGCAACCCCATGAACTGCAGCACGCCAGGCCTCCCTGTCCATCACCAACTCCCGGAGTTTACTCAAACTCATGTCCATCGAGCCGGTGATACCATCCAACCATCTCATCCTCTGTCGTCTCCTTCCCCTCCTGCCCCCAATCCCTCCCTGCATCAGGGGCTTATTTCTCACTAGCAATCTATAATTGTTTCAAAGGGAGTATGAACTGTTGTTACTTTCTTGAAAGTGCTAAAACTCACTTTCACTTGGATAAAGAAGGGGAAAAGAATCATCAGAAAGAGTGAATTTTTATTACCAAGTATAATCCTTCATTTGCAATTAAAACATCTTTCCTACCCTCATTTTTACTAATTTCCACACTTTTAACATTAACTTTAATTTTCCTCATATAGCCAAATATAAACCAAACCAACTTTGTTTACTTTTTATTTTATTTCACCTCTTCTTTTAAAATCAATTGTCCATTCAACTTTATAATTTATGCAATAATATTTCCTATTGCTTCCTTAAAATATTCAGCACAGGTGTATATTCATCAGTGTCCTGGAGATAGAATTTTAAATTATTTCAATAGTGGTGTTTGAGCACATTTTAAATTAAAAAAAAAAAACAAAACAGAAAAAGGAAATTATTTACATCTACCCAGATAGCAACATAAAGTAATCAAACAATTTTTATACCCAATAAAATATTAGACATTCACTACAAAATCTATGCATAGTCTAAGAACAGAGCATCAAGATCACTTATATGTAAATCTGAATTGTTTCATACAGTTCCATTTATAATCTATGCCTTTATATATTAAAATACCAATATTCACAAGAGATTGAATCTGCATACTTCAGAATTTTTCATAAGAATACAAGAAATTGAAACTTCTGTGTCTATTCTAATGGGTAAAAATGTACTGCAACATTGAAAATTAGTTTGCACAACTATTTTATCTTTGGCTCAGTGTAAGAGCTGACTACTATTTTATATGAAACATTACAATTTGTAAAATAGTATTTTTACAAAGATACAAAAGGTATAGTTCAGTAAACCCCAAATCTGAGCATTCATTGGCTGATTCCAGCTGCATTATGCTTAAGTGTGTCCTGGAAATAAAATACTGACAATAGTACGTTTATGACATACCCTCAAAATCTGACCCAAAAACATTTATAACACAAGTCATGATTCCACAATGGCTGCATACATTGGGAGCACACAATTATCCTCACCTGCCATATTCCTTTTCTAAGTTATGATCCCCCAATACATATTTCTTCAATGTAAGAAGTTATTAAAAGAAAAATTACTGATAGTAGTAAGCCAAAAATAGAGGGCCATTTGAGCAAATCTCATGTTCAAATAAATATTTTTGATCAGAAATTTCAGTTTTGGTGAATAATTAACTGACATAACTGATCTGGTTAAATATTTCATCAGATAGATCTGGGTTTAATTTGCAAAGTCACCACCATTATCTGTGTGAACCAAAATGCCTTTTTCCTTTTATTTTATTTCTTTTTTTGCCATTAACTTAAAGTCAACATACAATTTTAGATCTCATATTAATACTATAAGGTCTAGTAAAATGATTTATACTAGAGAACTTTTAACTTCAGTTAGTCATTTTTTAAAAAGAAGAGAAAATATCTTGAAGAATTTGAAATATGTGATTCTGTTTTTATGGGAAAGGAGAGGGTCATATAGTTATTTGTGATGATTTTCAGTAAACCTGCTCTTCTCCAGAAAATGACCCAAAATGATGTCACTGATATCTAAGGATACAAATTGGGTCCTTATTTTCTTGGTGTAGTGTTTGACTTTTATTTTCATTAAAATGCAAATATCCTAGAGAGGGGACTCACTTTTTTATTCACTCATTTATATTTTCCTGTAAACAGTGGATATACAATCAATATTACTTCATTTACACTGTCAGATGATTTATTAAGAGAAAGCATGGTTGATTTGGGGGGGAAAGAGAAAAACTCAGAAGCTACTCTCAATGAGGCACATAATGTAGGAAGAAAAAAGTAAAACTGAGAAAAGAATTCATAAACATGAACTTATCATATGATTTTGCTAAGGGTTGACCTTGAATTTAATTCAGAGAAAACAGAGTTATTACATGAAACAGTTCTGTATTCTTAGTGATAAAAAAGGAATATAAGAAATAGCTAATATTAGAAAGCATGTTTTATAATATTGGTTAACCAAGCATTTGGGGGAAAAAATGAAAAATGAGTAGCTATTGTAAAATTCCATAAAGTCTCAATACTAAACAAGACATATCTTTCCCCTTGTGTGAATAAATATGAGGAAGCCAGAAGAAATGGAAGAAACTAGTTTTTCCTCTTTAACAGTCCTTGAAGATAATCCTTTTCAATAGTCCCTTAGTACCCACATGGGGGATGCTAAAGGTAAGGTTTGTACATCACTAAGTCCCTTCTGACTCTGAGAGCTCATGAACTGCAGCACTCCAGGCTCCTCTGTCCTCCACTGTCTCCTGGAGTTTGTTCAAATTCATGCCCATTGAGTGAATGAGGATTGACTGGTTTGATCTTGCAGTTCAAGGGACTCTCAAAAGTTTTCTCCAGCACAATTTGAAAGCATCAGTTCTGTGCTCAGCCTTCTTTATGGGCCAACTCTCACACTCATACATGACTACTGGAAAAATCAGTTTTCACTATACAGAACTTTGTCAGCAAAGTGATGTCTCTGTTTTCTAATACACTGTCTAGGTTTCGTATAGCTTTCCTTCCAAGGAGCAAGTGTCTTTCAATTTTATGGCTGCAGTTACTGTCTACAGTAATTTTGGAGCCCGAGAAAAGAAAATCTGCCTCTTTCCACTTCTCCACCTTCTATCTGACACAAAGTGATGAGACTGGATAGATAATCATAGTCTTTTGAATGCTGAGTTTCAAGTCAATTTGTTCACTCTACTCTTTTACCCTCATCAAAAGGTTCTTTAGTTCCTCTTCAATTTCTGCCATTAGAGTGGTGTTATCTGCATATATGAGGTTGTTGACATTTCTCCTGCAATCTTGATTCCAGCTTGACCTTCATACAAAGAGGCACTTCGCATGATGTCCTCTGCATATAACTTAAATAAGCAGAGTGACAATATAAATCCTTGTTGTATTCATTTCCCAAATTTTAACCAGTCAGTTTTTCCATGTAAGGTTCTAACTGTTGCTTCTTGACCCACATATAGATGTGGTGTCCATTTGTATTGATCTTCAGTAGGAAACAAGTTGAGTTATTTGAGGAGAGTTTAATAAAAAGAGGGGTTTGGGGCTTTTTTTTTTTAATGTTGTTTTTGATTTCTGTAAAATTTACACACAGTAAAATTCACTTCTTTGTTGGACAGAGGTATGAGATTATACACGTAGACAAATAGCCACCATCACAGGATTCAGAACAATTCCAACACTAAAAAAAAAAAAAACCTCTGTGTTCAGACGCTATCTACTCACCTATGCCCTGAAACCACTGTTCTATTTTCTCTGTTGCTACAGTGTTGCCCTTTTTAAGAATGCTCTAAAAAGGAATCAAACATATATAACATTTTGAGGCTGGCCTCCTTCACTTAGCATTCTGCAATTAAGATTCATTCATGTTGTCGCATAATTGATAGTTTTCTTTTGTGTTTTTTAATTGCTGAATAGTATTTCATTGTGTGGATATATAAAAGTCTACTTTCTACTTACAAATTCATTTGTTGAGGTATACCTGGGTTTATTATTTGTTGCAAAACTGAATACTGATGTTATAAATATTCATTTGAAGGTTTTTGCCATATGCAAGTTTTTATTTCTCTAGTGTAAACAGCTAGAAGTGGGATTGCTGAGTCAATTGATTTGTAAATCAATCCATGTTACTTACCATAATAATAAAGAAGAAAAACCATATTGTCATAATAATGCATGTATGGGAAGTATTTGACAATATTCAACATCTGTTCATAACACAAACTTTCAGGGGACTAGCTGTCTAAAATCATTGCAGTTTGTACAAACTGTAACTCTGCCTAATGAAAAGAGATTGCTGTCTAATATATGGGAAAAGTCAGTTTTAATTCCAATCCCAAAGAAAGGCAATGCCAAAGAATGCCCAAACTACCACACAATTGCACTCGTCTCACATGCTAGCAAAGTAATGCTCAGAATTCTCCAAGTCTGGTTTCAACAGTGCGTGAACCATGAACTTCCAGATATTCCAGCTGGATTTAGAAAAGACAGAGGAACCAGAGATCAAATAGCCAACATTTATTGGATAATCAAAAAAGCAAGAGAGTTCCAGAAAAACATCTACTTTGGCTTTATTGACTATACCAAAGCCTTTCACTGTTTGGATCACAACAAACTGTAGAAAATTAGATGGGAATACCAGCCCACCTGACTGCCTCCTGAAAAATCTGTATGCAGGTCAAGAAGCAACAGTTAGAACTGGACATGGAACAACAGACTGGTTCCAAATCGGGAAAGGAGTACATCAAGGCTGTATATTGTCATCTTGCTTATTTAACGTATATGCAGAGTATATCATGAGAAACGCTGGGCTGGATGAAGCTCAAGCTGGAATCAAGATTGCCTGGAGAAATATGGATAACCTCAAATATGCACAATAGTACCACCCTTATGGCAGAAAGTAAAGAACTAAAGAGCCTCTTGATGAAAGTGAAAGAGGAGAGTGAAAAAGTTGGCTTAAAACTCAACATTCAGAAAACAAAGATCATGGCATCTGGTCCCATCACTTCATGGTAAATAGATGGAGAAACAATGGAAACAGTGATAGACTTTATGTTTTGGGATTCCAAAATCATTGCAGATGGTGACTGTAGCCATGAAACTAGAAGACACTTACTCCTTGGAAGGAAAGTTATGACCAACCTAGACAGCATATTAAAAAGCAGAGACATTACTTTGCCAACAAAGATCCATCTAGTCAAAGCAACGGTTTTTCCAGTAGTCATGTATGGATGTGAGAGATAAACTATAAAGAAAGCTGAGTGCTGAAGAATTGATGCTCTTTAACTGTGGTGTTGGAGAAGACTCTTGAGAGTCCCTTTGACAGTAAGGAGATCGAAATAGTCCATCCTAATGGAAATCAGTCCTTAATATTTCCTGGATGGACTGATGCTGAAGCTGAAACTCCAATACTTTGGCTACCTGATGGGAAGAACTGACTCATTTGAAAAGACCCTGATGTAGCAAAAGATTGAAGGTAGGAGGAGAAGGAGACCACTGAGGATGAGATGGTTGAATGGCATCACCAACCAAATGGACATGAGTTTTCGTAGACTCCAGGGGTTGGTGATGGACAGGGAGGCCTGGTGTGCTGCAGTCCATGGGGTTGCAAAGAGTCAGACCAGACTGAGTGACTGAATTGAACTGATATGATACATATCCATGTGAATTTTTGTTTCTGTTTCATATATTCTGTTGTATATCTGATTAGATTTAAATCATCATTATAAAGTTAAATTATGAATAAAACAGTAATTAAATAAAAATATTCAGATTTTATTTAGTATTTCCCCACATTTGCTAGCTTATGAGGCATTTAAGAAAGTCAAACAAAGGAAATGCAATTTGGTGTTTTGAGCTAAATTGTGAAACAGACTTATGAAAAATATATACATATGCTTTTTTAGAAATGCACTGATAAGGTGATGTTCCATTCAGTAAGCTATATGACTATAGACAAGAAAACACAGAAGAACTATACTAAAAAGATCTTAATAACCCAGATAACAATGATGCTGTGAACACTCACCTAGAGCAAGACATTCTGGAGTACTAGGTCAAGTGGGCCTTAGGAAGCATCACTATGAACAAAGCAAGTGGAGATGATGGAATTCCAGCTGAGATAATTCAAATCCTAAAAGATGATGCTGTAGAAGTGCTGCACTCAATACGCCAGCAAATTTGGAAAACTCAGCAGTGGCCATAGGACTGGAAAAGGTCAGTTTTCATTCCAATCCCAAAGAAAGACAATACCAAAGAATCCTCAAACCAGCGCACAATTGCACTCATCTCACATGCTAGCAAAGAAATGCTCAAAATTCTCCAAGTCAGATTTCAAAAGTACATGAACCAAGAACTTCCAGATGTTCAAGCTGAATTTAGAAAAGGCAGAGGAACCATAGATCAAATTTCCCACATCCACTGGATTATAGCAAAAGCAAGAGAATTCCACAAAAAATTTTACTTCTGCTGCACTGACTATGGTAAAGCTTTTCACTGTGTGGATTACAACAAACTGTGGAAAATTCTTAATAAGATGGAAATACCAGAACACCTTACCTGCCTCCTGAGAAACCTGTATGCAGGTCAAGCAGCAACAGTTAGAACCAGACATTGACTTGTTCCAAATCGGGAAAGGAGTACATCAAGGCTGTATATTGTTACCCTGCTTGTTTAACTTATATGCAGAGTACATCATGAGAAACACTGGGCTGGATGAAGCACAAGCTGGAATCAAGATTGGTAGGAGGAATATCAGTAACCTCAACTATGCAGATGACACCACCCTTATGGCAGAAAGTGAAGAGTAACTGAAGAGCCTCTTGATGAAAGTGAAAGAGGAGACAGAAAAAGCTGGCTTAAAACTCAACAATCAAAAATGAAGATCATAGCTTCTGGTCCCATCATTTCATGGCAAACAGATGGGGAAACAATGGTAACAGTGACAAACTTTTCTTAGGCTCCAAAATCACTGCAGATTGTGACTGCAGTCATGATATTAAAAGACACTTGCTCCTTGGAAGAAAAGCTATGACAAACCTAGACAACATATTAAAAAGCAGAGACATCTCTTTGCTGACAAAATCCATCTAATCAAAGCTAAGGCTTTTCCAGTAGTCATGTATGGATGTGAGAGTTGGGCCATAAGGAAAGCTGAGTGCTAAAGTATTGATATTTTAAACTATGGTACCAAAGAAGACTCTCGAGAGTTCCTTGGACTTCACGGAGATCAAATCAATCAATCCTAAAGGAAATTTTTCCTAAATATTGATTGGAATGACTGATTATGAAGCTGAAGCTCCAATACTTTGGCTACCTGATGCAAAGAGCTTACTCACTGGAAAAGACCCTGATGCTGGGACAGATTGAAGGCAGAAAGAGAAGGGGACAACAGAGGATGAGATGGTTGTATGGAATCACCAACTCGATGGATATGAGTTTGAGCAAATCCAGAAGTTGGTCATAGACAGGCAAGCCTGGCATGCTGCAGTCCATGGGGTCGCAAAGAGTCGGACACGACTGAGCGACTGAACTGAACTGAATTACTATAGGCTGCTGCTACTGCTAAGTCACTTCAGTCGTGTCTGACTCTGTGCGACCCCATAGACGGCAGCCCAGCAGGCTCCTCCATCCAGGGGATTTTCTACTATAGGCTCTTACTCCTTGAAATCCTTTATGTTAATACCCAGCTACTTAGTACTTCAAATACAAAATTATTGAAAATTTTTATAGTATTAAGCAGAAAAATACCACTATAGAATATTTCTTAGGTTTTGTTCATTCATTTATGCCACTTGACAAGTATTATTTATCTTGTATTTGTGGTAGAAATATGATAAGAATTGAACATTGTTTTCTTGAGTATAATAAAAGCTTTGCCCAAGCATTGCTATTTCCAATTATCTCTTTACAGCCTTAAACATCATTGGTATTGATGCTAGTTAGTATAGTATGAATAATTTTAATATGTATAGTTCTACAAATATTTCTTAATGTACAGTTTAAATTTCTAACCAGTGGGTACACATTTAAGATGCTTTGAACGTTGTCATTTCTTTCCTCATCTGTAAGTTACCAACATCACTCCTACCATTCATTTTTCTGCTCTATATTGAAGGTATCAGTTCAGTTCAGTTCAGTCGCTCAGTCGTGTCCAACTCTTTGCAACCCCATGAATCGCAGCACGCCAGGCCTCTCTGTCCATCACCAACTCCTGGAGTTTACTCAAACTCATGCCCATCGAGTCGGTGATGCCATCCAGTCATCTCATCCTCTGTTGTCCCCTCCTCCTCCTGCCCCCAATCCCTCTCAGCCTCAGGGTCTTTTCCAATGAGTCAACTCTTCGCATGAGGTGGCCAAGGTACTGGAGTTTCAGCTTCAGCATCAGTCCTTGCAATGAACACCCAGGACTGATCTCCTTTAGGATGGACTGGTTGGATCTCCTTGCAGTCCAAGGGACTCTCAAAAGTCATACGAACCCCTAAAAATTAAATTTCTCAGACTCCTCCCAGAAAGAACAGAAGTGGAATGCACGCTTTATTCAGTTTCCCCCAACTGTTATACCTTACATAATTCTAGTACAATATCAAAATCAGGAACTGACATTTGTAAAATATATGTGCAGTTCTATTTCATTTTATCAGTTATATGGATTTATGTAACCTACACCTCAAGCAGGATACAAAAACATTTCAGCACCACAAAGATTTCATTCATTTTATCTTTTATAGTCACTCACATCACTTCCCTACCCCTTCACTTTCCATAACACGTAACAGGCACCATTATGTTTTCCATATCTATTGTTTTATCATTTTAAGAAGATTATCTAAATAGAATCACACCATATGTAAACTTTCGGTATTTGTTTACCAAGCATAATGCCCTAGAGATTACCGGTAGGATTTTAGGAGGAAGACGGGCAGCAGGGCAGTGAATAGTGACTGATTCAGTGCCTTTGTATTCCGGCGGCAGTGGCAGTGGGAGACGGCCAGTGGTTGTTGGAGGCACAGGCTACAGAGGCATTCAGGAGCTCTAAAGGCCAAAGGGGTGAGTAGCCGCAGGCCTCAGCAGCCTTTGGAGGGTTTGGCATTGACAGTTTCCAGCTGAGCCAAGGGAAAATATGAACCTTCCTTTGTTTTATCCAGCTCTCAGCTGTGGGAGAAGCTTCCTGAAAATATCAGTCTCTAGTCACTCCAATATCTCCTTTTCACTCTTTCTATCCTTTGTAATCTAACCTTTGTAATCATTATACAATACATAGATATATATCACAGTGTGTATTTGTTAATCACAAACTCCTAATTTATCTCTCACCTTAATCCCCTTTGGTAACCACAAGTGTGTTTTCTGTGTCTGCCAGTCAATTTCCATTCTGTAAATAAATTCATTTGCATATTTTTGTTTGCTTTTTAGATTCCACATACAAGTAACTTTATATGACATTTGTCTTTCTCTGTCTGACTTACTTTACTTAATATAATAATCTCTATCTATACATTGCAGCAAATGGAATTATTTCATTCATTTCTATGGATGACTAATATTCCATTGTATATATGTACCACATCTTCTCCATTCATTCATTTATCAATGGACATTTAAGTTGCTTGCATATATTGCCTATTGTAAATACTGCTGCTATGAATATTGAAGTATATGTATCTTCTAAATTAGTTTTTATCTTTTTTGGATATATGCCTATGAGTGGGATTGCAGGATCAATGGCAACTTTATTTTTAGTTTTTTAAGGAATCTCTGTACTGTTCTCCATAGTGGCTGAACCAACTTATATTTTCACTAACAGTGCAGGAGGGATCCTTTATCTCCATACCCCTTAGCTTTTATTGTTTGTAGACTTTTTAATGATGTCCATTCTGATTGGTGTGAGGTGATACCACACGGTAGATGTGATTTGCATTTCTCCAATAATTAGCAATATTGAGCATCTTTTCTTGTTTTTATTGGTCATGTGTATGTCTTCTTGGGGGAATGTCTAATTAGGAATTCTGACAATTTTTTTTATTTTTTTAATGTTTTTGATAATGAGTTGTATGAGCTGTATGCATATTTTAAAAATTAATCCTTTCTTAATAGCATTATTTGCAAATATTTTCTCCCAGTTCATAGGTAGTCTTTTAGTGTTGTTTATGCTTTCCTTTGCTGTATGAAAGCTCTTAAGGTCAAGTAATCTACAACAAAGGAAGCAGGAATATACAATGGAAAAAAAAAAGTCTCTTAATAAGTGATGGTGGGAAAACTGAACAGCCGCATGCAACAGGAAGAAATTAGAACATTCGCTAACACATATACAAAAATAAAGCAAAAATGGATTCAGTTCAGTTCAGTTGCTCAGTTGTGTCAGACTCTTCGTGACCCCATGGACTACAGCACGCCAGGTCTCCCTGTCCATCAGCAACTCCCGAGATTTACTCAAACTCATCTCCATTGAGTTGGTGATGCCTTTCAACCATCTCATCCTCTGCCATCCCCTTCTCCTCCTGCCCTCAATACTCCCCAGCATCAGGGTCTTTTCAAATGATTCAGTTCTTCCCATCAGATGGTCAAAATATTGGAGTTTCAACTTCAACATCAGTCCTTCCAATAAACACTTAAGACTCATCTCCTTTAGGATGGACTGGTTAGATATCCTTGCAGTCCAAGGGACTCTCAAGAGTCTTCTCCAACACCACAGTACAAAAGCGTCTATTCTTTGGCGCTCAGCTTTCTTTATAGTCTATCTCTCACATCCATACATGACTACTGGAAAAACCATAGCTTTCACTAAACGGACCTTTGTTAGCAAAGTAATGTCTCTACTATTGAATATGCTGTCTAGTTTGGTCATAACTTTTCTTCCAAGGAGCAAGCATCTTCTACTTTCATGGCTGCAGTCACCATCTGAAGTGATTTTAGAGCCCCCCAAAATAAAGTCAGCCACTATTTCCACTGTTTCTCCATCTATTTGACATGAAGTGATGAGACTGGATGTGATGATCTTAGGTTTCTGAATGTTGAGCTTTAAGCCAACTTTTTCACTCTCCTCTTTCACTTTCATCAAGGGGCTCTCTAGTTCTTTACTTTCTGCCATAAGGGTGATGTCATATGCATATCTGAGGTTATTGATATTTTTCTAGGCAATTTTGATTCCAGCTTATGTTTTGTCCAACCCAGAGTTTCTCAGGATGTACTCTGCAAATAAGTTAAATAAGCAGGGTGACAATATACAGCCTTGACGTACTCCTTTTCCTATTTGGAACCAGTCTGTCGTTCCATGTCCAGTTCTAACAATTGCTTCCTGACCCACATACAGATTTCTCAGGAGGCAGGTCAGGTGGTCTGGTGTTTCCATCTCTTTAGAATTTTCCACAGTTTATTGTGATCCACACAGTGAAAGGCTTTGGCATAGTCAATAAAACAGAAATAGATGTTTTTCTGGAACTCTCTTGATTTTTCAATGATCCAGTGGATGTTGGCAATTTGATCTCTGGTTCCTCTGCCTTTTCTAAATCCAGTTTGAACATATGGAAGTTCATTGTTCATGTACTGCTGAAGCCAGGCTTGGAAAATTTTGAGCATTACTTTACTAGCATGTGAGATTAGGGCAATTGTGTGGTAGTTTGAGCATTCTTTGGCATTGCCTTTCTTTGGGATTGGAATGAAAACTGATCTTTTCCAGTCCTGTGGCCACTACTGCCAAATTTGCTGGAATATTGAGTGCAGCACTTTCACAGCATCCTCTTTTAGGATTTGAAATGGCTCAACTGGAATTCCATCACCTCCACTAGCTTTGTTTGTAGTGATGCTTCCTAAGGCCCACTTGACCTAGTACTCCAGAATGTCTTGCTCTAGGTGAGTGTTCACAGCATCATTGTTATCTGGGTTATTAAGATCTTTTTTGTACAGTTTTTCTGTGTATTCTTGCCACCTCTTCTTAATATCTTCCGTTTCTATTAGGTCCATACCATTTCTGTCCTTTATCAAGCCCATCTTTGCCTGAAATGTTCCCTTGGCATCTCTCATTTTCTTGAAAAGATCTCTAGTCTTCCCCATTCTCTTACTTTCCTCTATATCTTTGCATTGATCATTGACGAATGCTTTCTTATCTCTCCTTGCTATTCTTTGGAACTCTGCATTCCAATGGGTATATCTTTCCTTTTTCCTTTGCTTTTCACTCCTTTTCTTTTCACAGCTATTTTTAATGTCTCCTCAGACAGCGATTTTGCTATTTTGCATTTCTTTTTCTTGGGGATGGTCTTGATCCCTGTCTCCTGTACAATGTCACGAGCCTCTGTCCATGTACAGCACGCACCCTGTCTATCATATCTAGTCCCTTAAATCTATTTCTCACTTCCACTGTATAATCATAATGGATTTGGTTTAGTTCATACCTGAATGGTCTACTTTCTCCAATTTAAGTCTGAATTTGGCAATAAGATGTTCATGAACAGAGCCACAATCAGCTCCCAGTCTTGTTTTTGCTGACATTACAGAGCTTCTCCATTTTGACTGCAAAGAATATCATTAATCTGATTTCAGTGTTGGTCGTCTGGTGAAGTCCATGTGTAGAGTCGTCTCTTGTGTTGTTGGAAGAGGGTGTTTGCTATGACCAGTGCGTTCTCTTGGCAAAACTCTATTAGCCTTTGCCCTGCTTCATTCCATACTCCAAGGCCAAATTTGCCTGGTACTCCAGATGTTTCTTGACTTTCTACTTTTGCATTCCAGTCCCCTATAATGAAAAGGACATCTTTTTTGTGTGTTAGTTCTAAAAGGTCTTCTAGGTCTTCATAGAATCATTCAGCTTCAGCTTCTTCAGAATTACTGTTTGGGGCATAGACTTGGATTACTCTGATATTGAATGGTTTGCCTTGGAAATGAACAGAGATCTTTCGTCATTTTTGAGATTTCATCCAAGTACTGCATTTTGGACTCTTTTGTTGGCTATAATGGCTACTTCATTTCTTCTAAGGGATTCTTGCCCACAGTAGTAGATACAATGGTCATCTGAGTTAAATTCCCCCATTCCAGTTCATTTTAGTTCGCTGATTCCTAGAATCTCAAAATCACTCTTGCCCTCTCCTGTTTGACCACTTCTGATTTGCCTTATTCATGTACCTAACATTCCAGGTTCCTATGCAGTATTGCTCTTTATAGCATCAGACCTTTCTTCCATCACGAGTCACATCCACAACTGGGTGTTGTTTTTGTTTAGACTCCATCTGTTCTTTCTTTTCCGGAGTTATTCTCTACTGATCTCTAGTAGCATATTGGGCACCTACTGACCTAGGGAGTTCATCTTTCAGTGTCCTATCTTTCTGCTTTTCATATTGTTCATGGAGTTCTCAAGGCAAGAATACTGAAGTGGTTTGCCATGCCTTTCTCCAGTGGACCACGTTTTGTCAGAATTCTCCACCAAGACCTGTCCATCTTGGGTGGCCCTGCATGGCATGACTTAGCTTCATTGAGTTAGCAAGGCTGTGGTGCATGTATTAGATTGGTTAGTTTTCTGTGATTGTGGTTTCAGTCTGTCTGCTCTCTGATGCCATCTCCCAGCGCCTACCTTCTTCCTGGGTTTTCTCTTACCTTGGACGTGGGGGACCTCTTCACAGCTGCTCCAGCAAAGTGCAGCCACTGATCCTTACCTTGGACGTGGGGTACCTCCTTATGGCCACTGGTACTGACCTTGGACGTAGGGTATCTCCTCTTGCTCGCCAATCCAGCACCACGCACCAGCCAAAGATCTAAATATTAAGACTGGGTACTATAAAACTTCTAAAGGAAAATGTAGGCAGAACACTCTCTGATATAAATCACAGCAATAGTTTTGGATCCATCTCCTAGAGTGATAGAAATAAAAACAAAAATAAACAAATGGGACCTAACTAAACATAAAGGGACACAGTCTTTTTGACTGAATAAAAGCACTGTCCATGTGTATTCGATAAATAAAAAATCAAATTCAGTGCTCAGAATCAACTGTTTTGAAGTTAATCTATCTCCCATGAAACATCACTTAGGAATCATTCAACTGTCAATTTGGTTGAGTTCTGTATGTTTAATGATAGAATCAGAATATGCCTCTAGTGAAATATTCTGGGGCTATAACACATTGTGAAATGCTGCTCTATCAAGCATTTCAGATGCCAAGTCCAATTCAGTACCCTTTAACTTGTGAAAATACTTTTAGCGTTATATTTTGTTTGCTAAAAAGTCATCTCACTCAACATGAATAGCTTGGACCTTGAGCAGCTGGCAGCTTTTAATTGTTTCCCGTACAGCTTAGAGGGACAATGATGCCGGTGGCCTAGCTTAATAATTGATTACTTCTTTGAAAAAAGCTTTATGTTTGCCTTGACTGGTTATATTTTTCTAAAAAAGTTTCTCTAAAATAAAATTACATAAAAATGCCTAATAAACAGCAAGATTTTAATTCCTTAAGTTCTTTTGAAAAAAATAAATTAACCTGTACCTTAAACATTTAGTTATCTAAATATTCTTAATCAATGGTAGTTATTGCCATTTATTAATTTCTTCATGAAATTTTAAGTGATAGTTTTAGTTTAAACCAAATTCCTCCTAATAACAGTATGTACTATATATTAACTATATATTTTGTGTTTCATTTTACTATTTTTACAAAAAACCTGTTTTGAAATGGCAATCTGTAATAATGCTTCCTGCTAAATTCCTAATAATATATATTTTATATGTCTACCATGTGTACAAGCTCCTTAAGAAAAAAATATTATGAAGATTTCAATATTTATATATGCAACATCTTGACTAATAAAATATTTAACTAACTTGTTTCTACAGCTGTGTTTATTTTTTTTGTTTACAACTATTAATTTAATAGAGAATTACTAAAGCATTTGCTCTTATAATTGAGAACTATGTCACACCAGAACATACAAATCCCTTTCATCATTAATTCCATCTGATTTATGTGCCTTCTGCCATAATGACTAGTGATTAAACTGGATATTCATTCAACATCCATTGTCTCAGTTCTAATCCACAAGTGAAAACAAAACATTCAATGTGACAAACAAGGTCCCTACTCTCATAAAACTTTTACTTGAGAAACATAAATAAGAAAAATAAATAAATAAAAAGATAATTCTTCATGATAATAAAGTCATAAAGAGAGCCTTTCACAGGAATGAATGAGGAAGAATGACTGAATAAAAATCAAGAAAGAAATTTTTTTAAAGGATGTGAAAATTCAACTGAAAACTGAATCTGGTCAACAGTGTATTCAGGTAATCAGAAGAAAGATTTTTTTTTTTAATTTATTTTTTCAGTGGGTTTTGTCATACATTGACATGAATCAGCCATAGAGTTACACGTATTCCCCATCCTAATCCCCCCTCCCACCTCCCTCTCCACCCGATTCCTCTGGGTCTTCCCAGTGCACCAGGCCCAAGCACTTGTCTCATGCATCCCACCTGGGCTGGTGATCTGTTTCACCATAGATAATATACATGCTGTTCTTTCACAACATCCCACCCTCACCTTCTCCCACAGAGTTCAAAAGTCTGTTCTGTACTTCTGTGTCTCTTTTTCTGTTTTGCATATAGGGTTGTCACTACCATCTTTCTAAATTCCATATATATGTGTTAGTATGCTGTAATGTTCTTTATCTTTCTGGCTTACTTCACTCTGTATAATGGGCTCCAGTTTCATCCATCTCATTAGAACTGGTTCAAATGAATTCTTTTTAATGGCTGAGTAATATTCCATGGTGTATATGTACCACAGCTTCCTTATCCATTCATCTGCTGATGGGCATCTAGGTTGCTTCCAGAAGAAAGATTTTAGTGCGTGGCTATCATGAAGTTCAGAGGCAGGAATATGCTTAACTTTCTTGAAAAATATTTCCTTTTTTCTCTCTTATTTTTAAAGGAGAGTAGGTAATCTAGATTTTATGGCAAGAACAACAGGAAATAAAATTTCAGCTTGGATTATGATATGAATGTTATGATACTGGATCTGGGTGCTGTTGTGAAAAATTAAATAAGAGTGGCAAAATATTAACATTCCTTAGTTCTAGGTAAGAAATAAGGGTTGTTTAGAATGGTGCCAATGAATATAAAGAATAATACGCATATTTGCAATACAATGTTACCCAAATTAAAAATATTTGATGATGAGTTAGATATGAGAGATATAGGATAGAAAATGTTGGGTGTATCAATGAAAAATTTAGGGAAAGCTCTTAAACAATGTTAAGAAAAATGTATATTTCTGTCAACTTTTACCACTTATAATCATCTACAGCTTAAATAACTTAATCCTCTCAATAATTATATGAAATAATTATTCTTACTCTACTCTGAAAATGAGTCCACTCAATGCCAGGAAGGTTAAGTCAGTGTCTCAAGATAACAGAATTTTCTTAAGGCAAAATTATTAATATAAAATAAAACTGCAGAATCTACGCTTAAAACTTATGGTAGAAATACCACAGAAACATAATTTGGACTTAGTGTCTTTCTAACTGGAGGCCATTGGAATGGGAAGTGGGGACATGTATCCAATTGTTTTTAGTATACAAGCTCCTCTAACTATGTTCCTTTCAAATATTGGCATGCTATTGTATGTTAGCAAAAATCTCACTAAAATATATATTTTCACCAAATCTTTTGATATGGATTTCTCACATTAAAAACTTCAAATTTCATGAAAAATGACGATGAAAATAATTTTCACTGCCACATATATAATGCTATGACAATTTTTACTTAAATCAAAAGTTCATTAAGGATTAATTTAGCAAATTAAGCTTGAAGTAGTGATATCATGATATTATTATTATATTTATTATTACTAAATACTTACTAAGTACCAATTACTTTCTGTAAGTTATTTCATAAAGTTTATGAGATAGAATACAGACAAATTTTTCCAATAAGGATACTGAAGAGACAGGTCAAGTAACAAGATCAAGATCACAAGGTTATAAATAGCCTAACTGGAATGTGACTCTACATTTAATTCTAATCCATAGAAAAATCTTCTTAAGTACATAGTACTTTTCCAACATTATGCTATGTTCTCAGTAAAAAGTTATAGTGGTTAGAGTGATATTGTTGTTTTCAGACATGTATAAAAAGGCATTTTGGCTTCTGTGTACTTAGCTCATTTTCCTCACATAAATATAATCTTATTCAATAAATTGCAGAGCTACGTCTAGTGCCTCAAGCTCATGTAACACAGAAAACGTGAGATTTTGACATGTATAGCTGTGAAACAACACAAGTTGATAGTTGTTCAGGAATATAAATGCTAGTTAATTTACTGAAAATATTGGAAAATGCACAAATTCTAAGTGCACTACTTAAAATGTTTTATAAACTGAGGATACCCATGTGACCACCATCCTGTTCATTAAACAGAATAATTCTAGCAAACTAGAAGTCACACTGCCACCACCACCCCTTTCAATATTTATCCCCTTGGCTCTTAAAAACTCAGACCAGTTTTTTCACTTGTCAACACTGGGGATCAGTTTTGCCTGTACTGGGTTCTTAGATATTTATAGTCTTTAGCATGCATTCCTTTGTAATGGTTTTCTTCTTTCAACATTATGTTTATGAGACAATGTATATTCATTTATTACATACTCATATAACATTGCATTTATTTATATGCAGCAACTCATATACACAGTCCACTTCTGTTAAACATTTGGGCTATATTCAGTTTGGGACTACTACAAATAATTTTCCACATGGAAACTAAATTGACAAAAAAATATTTACAGAAAGTTCATTCCTCATTGTTATTCTGTGTCATCTTTGCATAAACGAATTGTTAATATAAAGTGTTCTAGACTCACTTGTTCTATTAGTCTACTTTTTTTTAACTGTCATGAGTATGACACCGTCATAAGCTTTCTGCTATATTGTCTTAATGTTGAATAGAATAACTTCTATATTTTTTTCCTTCAAGAATTAGGATATTTGGTCTTTGAATTTCTAATAATTTATTTCTGCCAAATTTAGTAAAAATTATGCATAGATTTGCTTGAGAGTGTTTTGATTCTATAAATCAATCTGTAAAGAACTGAAGATGTTCCAATATTGCCTTCCAATTCATGAATGTGGCATATCCCCTTATGTGTTTAGATTTTTCTCTTTTAAATTACCCTAACAATATTTTATATTTTTCAGTAAAAGTCTTTCATATCTTACCTTTATTTACTCATTCCTTGAATCCCAGGGACGGGGGAGCCTGGTGGGCCGCCACCTATGGGGTCGCACAGAGTCAGACACGACTGAAGCGCCTTAGCAGCAACAGCAGGCATTTTATACTGTGACTGTTGTACCAAATGGTGTGTGTGTGGACGTGTGTGCACATGAGTATTCACTTCTGCTTTTAACCTAGAAATGCAATCAAACTTTTATGTTGAACTTGTATCCAACATTATCGCTAAAATCAGTTTTTAGATATAGCAGCTTACTTACAGGTTGTTTAGATTATTTACATACAGAATCATGTGAATGACACATTCTATCATTATTAATCCCTGCACTTTTTATTTTAAAATTGTCTTTGTTATTAGACAGTAAAGAATTTGCCTGAAGTGCAGGAGACCCCAGTTTTATCCCTGGGTCGGAAGGATCCCCTGGAGAAGGAAATGGCAACCCACTCCAGTATTCTTGCCTAGAGAATTCCATGGACATAGGAGCCTGGTGGGCTACAGTCCATGGGGTCGCCAAGAGTCAGACACGCTGAGTGACGAACACTTTATTATCAAACCGGCTAGGTCTTCTAATACAGTATCAAACAGAAGGAATGATAATGGACTTCCATGTCTGATTCCTAACCTTGATGGGATGGTTTTCGAAATAGGGAGAGGGGAGGAGAGGGTGAGATGCATGGGGAGTAACATGGAAACTTATATTAGCATATGTAAAATAGATAACCAAGGGGGATTTGCTGTATTTCTCAGGGAACTCAAACAGGGGCTCTGTAGCAACCTAGAGTCGTGGGATGGGGAGGGAGTTGGGAGGGAGATTCAAGAGGGAAGGGACCTATGTACAACTATGGCTGATCCATGCTGATGTTTGACAGAAAACAACAAAATTCTGTAAAGCAATTATCCTTCAATCAAAAGAATAAATTAAAATTCAATAAAAGTAAACATTTAGCTTTTCAAAAAAAATTTTCCAACATTCAAAGTAATTGTTTCTCATAAGATTTTATGGATGCACTTTATCAAATACAACTTAACATTCCTTGAATAAGACAATTTTTGTGGTGTATTATTCATTTTATTTATTGATGGATTTAATTTACTAATGTTTCATTGACTTTTGCATCTATGTACATACTAGTAAAATACTTATAATTTTTTTCCAATGTCTCCCTCCAATCGCAGTGGTGGAAAAGACTCTTAAGAAGCCCTTGGACTTCAAAGAGATCAAGCCAGTCAATTCTAAAGGAAGTCAACCCTGAATGTTCATAGGAAAAGATTTAGAACATCGTCCCCTTTTGTTCATATTCTCTGGAAAACTTTTCTATAAGATGGAATTCATTTCTTCTGTTTGACAGCATTCCTTAGTGTAGCACCTTAGCCTGAATTCATCATTGTGGGTACGTTTTGCAATACAGATTCTATTTCTTTAACATATAATATGACTAACTAGAATATCCCTTTATTTATGTGTCATTGTTAGTAAACTATATTTTAATTCTCATAGGAATTTTTGCCTGTTTAATTTTTATTTTTTATTCCCATGGGGGTTTTCTGGTGAGGATTAGAAAACCTGCTAGACAAATTCTAAAAGAGCTGTAACACTTTCTGTTTAATGTTAAAACAGTTATTGGCATTAGTTGTTCACAATGCTCTTTTCGATTTCTTAAAATATCTGGAGTACTTGAGTCAGTCACTCAGTCGTGACTGACTCTTTGCAATCCCATGGACCATAGCCTGCCAGATTCCTATGCCGATGGATTTCTCCAGGCAAGAATACTGGAGTGGGTTGCCACTCCCTTCTCCAGGGGATCTTCTCAACTCAGGGACTGAACCTAGGTCTCCTGCATTGCAGGCAGACTCCTTACTCCTGACTCCTTACTCCTTCCCTGGATTATCTGTGGTGGTTTAATAACTGTGTGAAGCTCAATTGTGTCTGACTCTGGGCAACCCCATGGACTATACAGTCCATGGACTCCTCCAGCCCAGAATACTGGAGTGGGTAGCCGTTCCCTTCTCCAGAAGGATCTTCCCAACCCAGGGATTGAACCCGTGTTAACAGCTGAGCCACAAGGGAAGCCCTTAGTATCTGTAGTCATATCCTTTATTCCTTACTGATATTACCTATTTCTTTTCCGACCTCTCTCTCTTCTCTCCATTCTCAGAAAGAGTTCACACTTTTTTTGCGTATTCAAAGCAATAACTGCTGTTTTTCTCTTTAGCATTTTGGTTATAACATATATTCCTTAAAATTTAGTATAAAATATTTTCTAGCTACCATTATAGTTTGGTTCTTTGATCTATGGATTATTTATTTAAAAGTTTTAGATTTCTTAACATATGGTGATTTTCAAATTATATTTTGTTAGGACTATCTAGCTTATTTCCATTATTTTGTGATCAGAATGAATCTAAACTATTTTGTGATCAGAATGAATCAAACTCCTATGACTATGTCAACATTTGCTTAGTGGTGAGGTTTTAATAATATGCAACATGTACTTTAAAAAATCTTCCTTCGACAATTGGAAGCAGTCTTCTAGGATAAATATATCAAGTTTAGTAATCAAAGAGTTCAAATTTTCTCACTCTTTTTTGTCTGATTGTGCTATTAAGTACTGAGAAATGTATATTAAAATCTCCCACTATAATTTTGTATTTTCATATTTGTACTTGTGTCAAGTTTTACTATTTCTGTCTTGATGTTGTATTGTGTGACTACAAATTAAAATTTGCCATATTTTCAGGACTAATTAAGCATTTTATCATCATGAAAATTTTCTCTATCTTTTCACCTTAAATTTAACTGTCTGATTAACAGCTCCATTAATTTCTTTTGGTTAGTATTTACATAGTATTTGATTCAAATACTCTTCATTTTATATATTTCTATTATCAGTATTTAAATTATTTTCTTTGTGTCTGATGACTATCACCTGTTAATTAAACAGGAAATCCACTTATATTAAAGTGCCTTTTGACATTTTCAGACTTAAATAAACCATTTTACTGTTTTTTCTATATTCTGTATATTTTATGTTTCTATATTTATGTTTTATATTATGTTTCTGCATGCTTGTATATTCTGCAATGTTTCATCACTTGAGATATATGTATATATATATTTATTTATTTTAAATCACTCCACTGTCCTTCTACCAACCATATGCTAACTCATTCTTTTACCATTATAGTAGAAGCTTTCAGATTATATCATATATTGCTATCTTATCAAGATCTAATAAAATGAATATATTTCAATTTGAAAATGTCAAGGGCTTTAGACCACATTGGTTCCACATTACCTCAATATTATTACATTAGCTCATAAATTTCTCTGAACAAACATCTTCTTGCTCTCATGTGTCTTAAATTTTAAAACTCTATTAGATGTCACTATATTGTTTTAAACAATATATTAAATGTAGTATCAATTATATTTAATACTAAAACAGCTAATATGCATTTTGAGTTACCAATATATTTTACTTTTAGATATCCTTTCTTCTTTTCTGATTGTCTGATCTTCTATCTAGTTTCATTTTTATTCTGTCTGAAGAGAATTTTATAATACTTCTTCTTTTAAATAACCAGGAATGTTAGTGATACATTTTCTCAGATTTTTTAAATAGCAACATTTTTATTTTATCTTTATTTTTGATGAAACTTTTGCTAGAATTCTAGGCCCGATTTTCACACCACTACCACCATACACACTTTTTAAATATCATAGTCAGTCAAGTTTTTGCTTCTGTTTTTTTCTCTGAGAAGTTATATGTCAGTATTGTCATTGATTATTTGAAGACATTCCCTTGTATTTCATAACAACTCTTCCAGTTTTCTGTATCTTTATTTCTTTTATATATTTACATGTGAGAAACATACCATCATATTTGCTGGTTTATTACATTTAATCTGACCAATAATTAGTTTTATGTTTTGGGCCATGATTCTAATGTTTGCTTGAGTGGGTGAATGAAAGTCACTCAGTCGTGTCTGACTCTGTGATCCTATAGATTGTAGCCCGCCAGGCTCCTCTGTCCATGGAATGCTCCAGGCAAGAATACTGGAGCAGGTATCCCTTCTCCAGTGGATCTTCCCAACCCAGGAATCAAACAGGTGTCTCCTGAATTGCAGGCAGATTCTTTACCAGCTGAGATACCAGGGAAGCCTAAAGTTTGCTTCAGTTCAGTTCAGTTCAGTTGCTCAGTCGTGTCCGACTCTTTGAATCGACCCCATGAATCGCAGCATGCCAGGCCTCCCTGTCCATCATCGACTCCCGGAGTTTACTCAAACTCATGTCCATCGAGTCGGTGATGCCATCCAACCATCTCATCCTCTGTCGTCCCCTTCTCCTCCTCCCTCCCAGCATCAGGGTCTTTTCCAATGAGTCAGCTCTTCGCATGAAATGGCCAAAGTACCGGAGTTTAAGCTTCAGCATCAGTCCTTCCAATGAACACCGAGGACTGATCTCCTTTAGGATGGACTGGTTGGATCTCCTTGCAGTCCAAGGGATTCTCAAGAGTCTTCGCCAACACCACAGTTCAAAAGCATCAATTCTTCGGTGCTCAGCTTCTTCAGAGTCCAACTCTCACATCCATACATGACCACTGCAAAAACCATAGCTTTGACCAGACGGACCTTTGTTGGCAAAGTAATGTCTCTGCTTTTTAATATGCTGTCTAAGTTGGTCATAACTTTCCTTCCAAGGAGTAAGTGTCTTTTAATTTCATGGCTGCTATTACCATCTGCAGTGATATTGGAGCCCAAAAAATTAAAGTCTGACACTGTTTCCACTGTCTTCCATCTATTTCCCATGAAGTGATGGGACCAGATGCCATGATCTTAGTTTTCTGAATGTTAAGCTTTAAGCCAACTTTTTCACTCTCCTCTTTCAGTTTCATCAAGAGGCTTTTTAGTTCATCTTCACTTTCTGCCATAAGGGTGGTGTCATCTGCATATCTGAAGTTATTGATATTTCTCCCAGCAATCTTGATTCCAGCTTGAGCTTCATCCAGCCCAGCATTTCTCATGATGTACACTGCATATAAGTTAAATAAGCAGGGTGACAATATACAGCCTTGATGTACTCCTTTTCCTATTGGGAACCAGTCTGTTGTTCCATGTCCAGTTCTAAGTGTTGCTTCTTGACCTGCATACGGGTTTCTCAAGAGGCAGATCAGGTGGTCTGCTATTCCCATCTCCTTCAGAATTTTCCACAGTTTATTGCGATCCACACAGTCGAAGGCTTTGGCATAGTCAATAAAGCAGAAATAGATGTTTTTCTGGAACTCTTTGCTTAGGTTGGGGGTAAATCAAGTGAGAATTTAAAATAAATTATCCATTTCTTTATTTACCCTTCAATTATGATACAATCACCTATTCCAACTCAGATTAAAAATATGGAAAGTATAAAATTATATTTACTTGCAACTTACATAAATATGCACACACCCAGACTTTTACTGTCTCCTTGAAAAACGGATATAGAATTAAATATAGGCAAAACTTAAATAAAACATTTTTCATGCTTTAAGATAAACTGGAATCCTGCTGCTTATTGTTAGGATATAGAAGTAAAGCCTATGCTTTCATGGTAACAAAATGAAAAAATAAATAAATTATTTAAAAGACAATAGCTCTTATATAGTATGCTATATATATTCTGAAACAGAATAGTGGATGCAAGGAACCCTGAGAAACTGAATTCCAGAGATGAAAATGTCTTCCGTGGGTGAGCTAAGAATCATAGCTACTGAGGGATAAGACAAAAGTAAAAGCAAAAAACACTTTTTCCAGGAGCAGACAGATAAAAGAGAGGCAGAATTCTTAATGATAATTTGAAATAGCATGGCAAATTGAATGAAAAGCCTCAAATATAAAATTAAATCACTCAACCTAAAATTCCCCTCTTCCCTCTTTTTTTTCTGAAGAAAGTTGCTGTGAAAGAGTAGCTAGAAATTAAAGAGAACTTATGAAGTCTTAATGAGTTTCAAAGAGATTAGATTCATAAACCCTCACACAAAATTTTATGAAGTTTTGGCTATTACAGCCCATATCAAATGTTTACACTATTAAAGAGATCAGTAACTGTTATGTGAGCAGACAGGGGTTTTACTAAGAAGGTTTAAAAAACATTGTAATTAAAATAGCACCTAAATTGGTATAGTTTAAATGTTTAGTTCCCTATCCTAGCTGCCAGATGAGGGACAGAACTGTTGGCTCAGGAATGCAAATTTTAAAAATTGTATTTCCATCTTCTCTACACTGTTATTTTATACCCATTATCCAGGAAAATGAAAGAAGAGGGAAAATTGAGAAGCATGAAAATACAAAAAAACCTGATACATTACTAAGAGGAAAATATTCAATAGAAACAGACCCACAGATGACTCAGATGTTGGCACTAACATTTAAACAATGATATGGTGCAGTTTCAAGGAGAAAAGAAAACTGATTGTTTTTAATCACAATCAGTTTTGTGATGCTTCTTACCTAAACAGCAAATATTTTTGTTTTTCAAATATAACCCTACAGAAAGGGATAGATTGAAGACCACTTTATTAGTAATGGGATATGGGATGGAAGTCCCTTTTAAATGGAAAGATTAAAAACTGCTTCCTTCACTACTTTGAATTACCTTAGAGAGGAAGACAAAAATAAAAGGAGAGCAGACAGGTCCAAATGAGAATGTGGATCTAAACTTTGGGGTTTGAGAAGGTCGTTGCTATGCACATATCCATGTTTGTATAAAGGAAAGACAATTGAGCTGGCACGGCTTATCACTGGCAGATTTCCCACCACTTGGCACCATTTAATGTGGAGTAGGAGCCATTCTGATCAACTGGTGAAAGAAATAAAAACTAAGGTAGCTTTTCTAATTCACCTTACTCTCAAGCAGCAAGAGGTAATTAAGAAACTCCTAAATGCTATGGGAGGAGAACACAGAATGCTGAGGTTAAAGCAGCCCTGATAGAGAGACGCTGAATCCAGAAGCAGAGCTAGGTGCTCAGACACCAGTAGTGGGCACCACATCATTCCAAAAGATTAGATAGGATTAATCACAGCATGGCAGATACAAATAAGGAACCAAAACTAATCAGCCATTCTTCATCAGAAAAGAGAGAGATCATGATATTCCTAACGGATTGAGTCTCTTCTCTGACTTCTATGGAGTCAATAAAAGCCACTCCTGGTACTTATTACCTATTTGGAGAAGATAATGAAGAGATAATAGATGTATGAAACACTGAAAAATTCCATGTGAATGTCTGGGGGAAAGAAAAAAAAAAAAAACTCTTAAGAAAGACCATTAATAGGCAATATCCAACTGTTTGTTTACTTCTGGACTTAGCCTGGAAACTGGAAAATGAAAGTAAATAAATAGCAAAAAAGTATACAGCTTATTTTGGCTTAACTGAGACGCAATCTAAATTTACAATTTACTGCCTGAACAACTGCAGCAGAAGTTTAGAATATAATTTTATTTTTGAACGTATATAGGAATTATTTTTAAGAACCAGTCAATAGGCTAAAAAGGCACAAATCTAAAATGGCTTTCAACTATTGTTCTTTTGATGCTTAGAAAGTAAGAAAAAATGCAAACAAAGATATCTCTTATTTAATTAATTAATTGTCTTAATCTCCCAAACCATAATCTATAATAGGGGAAACAGGCTCTGAGTGTTTGCTCTCTTCACACCACTGGGAGGGGGCCGTCCAGGGCAAAGCCAAAGCAAGACTCTCAATAATGCAGGGCACAGAATCAGGGTCTCTTCTGCCCAGACCTAAGGATGGTACTGTCTCTCCAGCAGTATAATGCTTCAGTGATAATATTAATGGGAAACGAATGGGAAAACATGGGGACGTTTAAAAGGAAGTATCCGCAGAGACCCAGGAAGGACTATGAAAGAGATTATACTTCAGTGCACAGATTAAAGTCAAATGCAGAGGTATGTTAACTCTGTGAGCTGCACGTGGGATGAGTCATAGCTTGTAAATGGTTCTTATTTGGATATTAGTAAGCCAAAGTTATAACAGTTATAAAATTATGTGGCTTTAAGGTCAACCAAACAACGCTCTGTTGCCAATAAGATATCTTCGTAATTTCCCACCCACCTACGTGCTGAGTCATCACATTTCTGATATCTATCAGGCTAATTCACCAATGGATAAATTGTTTTCCCCTAGAAAGGAAATTGTTTTCCCCTCATTACAACAGGATATTAAAAACCAAATTTCATGTAATCAACCATCAGAAGATTGGTCCTAACTCACCCTGTCCAGTGTTTCACATCTTTTAATATTTATGCCAAAAGTATAATAAAAATGTGTCTAGAATGAATAAAAAACAGTACTTTCCTTGATTTTTAGTGCTTTTCAAGCAGTCTATTATCTAACATTATTAATGAAAATGGACCAACTTTACTTTTCATGATATACTCCATTAATATCAGTTACTTAAGTCCATGTAACCTATACAACGGAGAAGGCAATGGCACCCCACTCCAGTGCTCTTGCCTGGAAAAGCCCATGGACGAAGGAGCCTGGTAGGCTGCAGTCCATGGGGTCACTAAGAGTCGGGCACCACTGAGCAACTTCACTTTTCACTTTCATGCATCGGAGAAGGAAATGGCAACCCATTCTAGTATTCTTGCCTGGAGAATCCCAGGGACAGCGGAGCCTGGTGGGCTGCCGTCTATGGGGTCGCACAGAGTCAGACACGACTGAAGTGACTTAGCAGCAGCAACCTATACAAGTATGGTATAAAAAGGGAAAGATAATCAAAGTGCTTGAATGATGAACTATTTAATGGTTATTTACTGCTTATAATTTTGAATATGTATTGAATTAGAAAAAATAACGTAATTAAATGAAAGGCCTCTCAGGTGCCAGTAAGGTAGAAGTAGTGAGAAAAAGTATAATTTATTTTTTAACTTCTAGGATTGTGGTATAAAAATATTCCCTCATTTGCTCCACTCAAAAGCAAGCCAACATTGTGAATTTAATCCAAATTGAGTTACTCTCATTTCCATAGTTATTTTACCACCAATAAAAGCAATCAGCAATTTTGGACTTATTAACTCTGCATGGTATACATATTATTTGTATCCCTATGTTCAAATAATATTGTGACTGATTAACGGAGGAGAAACAAAAGATATGTTCATAGACTGTTCACATAAAATATGTCCATTATCAACCTTACTAACTCTTGTATTTTAGTATACCTCTTATCCCTGGCTTCCACCTTCACATTTAAACTTGATTTTAGTTTGATAATTAATCACATTATGAAAAAACAGTCTTTTGCTCCATCCTTGCTCTTATACAATCTTAATTATAAAATTTTATGAGTTTAATTATAAGACTTTAACTTAGTGCTCAATTATATTGTGTTCTTCATAGTGGAAATCATTCAATATCAGTGTCAGGAATGTTTCTTTTTTTTACCAACTGATTTTGGTAAATCCACAAACCAAATGGATTATACTCAATATAATCAGACAAATCCTGAAGTTTAATGAACATTCAGGGGAAAAAATGTCTACAGAAAATGGAAAGTACTTAGCTCTAGCAATCTGACTGTTTTTTGATTTCTTAAAGATCTAGTTTTTGTTCTAAAGTCTTTGCTTAGTCTGTGAACAAAGTCTCATGTCTCTTGTCTTGCTCTGTTAGCCATACTGATGATAAACAGAACATTTAAAGATATGATTGAATACTGTGGTTACTGATTTGGAACTCAAAGTTGGACCATTAACTGAAAATAAAATGATAATCATCAAACTATTCTTTGTCCCCAGTACTACGAGAGGAAATTAAAATGAGCCTAAAAGACAAATTCTTTACAAAGGGAGTTTTTCAGTATAGTCAGGCCATTTTATTTATCAAATCAATGATTTGACTTTAATGAAGTGATGCAAAATCTTCACAGTTATATATTTTAAGAAGAATTTTATTTCATAATAGTTTTAGATTTTCAAATAAAAAAAGTGAAGATAGTAATATGCTCAAGTTTCCCTATTATTAACAGCTTACCTTATTACAGTACATTTCTTACAATTAATGAACTGATACTGAATAATCATGAATAAGTAAAGTACATATTTACTAATTTATCTTTGGTTTTTATAGAATTTCCTTTTTTTCTACTTCAGAATCACATTCAGGATATGACACTGCCCTTAGCTGCCATGTCCCCTTAGGCTAATATTGGCTGTAACAGTTCCATAGACTTCTCTTATGTTTAATGACCCTGACAATTTTGAGGATTACTGTTCAGGTATTCAGTCATAAGTTGTGTTCACCTTTTTGTGACTCCGTGAACTGCAGCAGGCCAGGCATCCCTGTCCTTCACTACTGCCAGAGTTCACTCAAACTCATGTTCATTGAGCCAATAATGCCATCCAACCATCTCATCTTCTGTTGCCTGCTTCTCCTCTTGCCCTCAACTTTTCACAGCATCAGGGTCATTTTCAATGAGTCGGCTCTTCGCATTAGGTTGCCAAAATATTGTAGCTTCAGCTTCAGCATCAGTCCTTCCAATGAATATTCATGGTTCATTTCCTTTAGGGTTGACTAGTTTGATATTATTGCTGTCCAAGGGACTCTCAAGAGTCTTCTCCATTACCACAATTTGTAAGCATCAATTCTTTGGTACTCAGTCTTCTTTATGGTCCAACTCTCACATATTTACATGACTACTTGAAAAACTATAGCTTTGACTATATGGACCTTTGTTGGCAAAGTGATGTCTACATTTTATATGCTGTCTATGTTTGTCATGGTTTTTCTTCCAAGGAGCAAGTGTCTTTTAATTTCCTGGCTGTAGTCACTGTCCACACTGATTTTGGAGCTCAAGAAAATAAAATCTGTCACTATTTTCACTCTTTCTCCATCTGTTTGCCATGAGGTGATGGGACCAGATGCCAAGATATTAGTTTTTAGAATGTTGAGTTTTTAGCCAGCTTGTTTACTCTCCTCTTTCACCCTCATCAAGAGGCTCTTTAGTTCCTCTTTGTTTTCTATCTTTAGAGTGGTATCATCTGCATATTTGAGGTTGTTGACAATTCTCCTGGCAATCTTGATTCCAGCTTGAGCTTGCTGACCTTAATCACATGGCTGTGTTAGAGTTTAACTGATTTTTTTCCACCATAGGGTTAGTTTTATTCCCTCCCTCCATATTTTGCCCTTTGGAAGGAAGTTACTATGCACAGCCCATACTTAAGGGATGAGGAGCTATGCTCCAATTCCTTGAAGGTAAAGTATCTATATAAATTAACTGAAATTATTTTATGTAGATTTATATTGTACCCAATGATTTATTCAATCATTTATTTACATCAATATGGACTCATATATTTATTTTGTATTTTTGGCTTATAATCCAGTGTTACTATTAATATATCTATTTGGTTGTTCAACCTGTTGTATATTTGGCCACTGGAAACACTTTGAGTTGACTTCTGGTTACTTACTTGTCTCTTTGGTATAGCCAATTCATAGTAATTTGTTTTATTTTTATTTTAAATGTCCTTACTTTCTGGCACTGAATTTCAGGCTCATTTTGTGCATTTCTGTCTAAGTCTTAGAATCAGCCATTTCTCCACAGAGCTCATTTCTTTAATTGAAAATCATATTATAAACCAAGATCTGGGTATTAAGTGTGCTCATTGTTAATGAGGTATCATTATCACCATCCTTCTCAAATGACAGAGAAAGGAATTATATGTATATATACTAGTGTGTATGCATATATCTCTAAAATTTATATATGTAATAATCTATATTCATATTAAGTTAAATATGAGTGAATAGTGCTGTCTTCAACTCTAATACATTATAATGGATCATCCTAACTTCCTCCCTTACCTGTGGACTTCCATTTGAATAATGAGAAAACTGGCCCCCACCATCCATTTATTTTTTAATGCTTGATCATTCAATTTCAGTATACATGTAGATTAGTATCAGAATTGCTAACTTGTGCCCTATGTGAGAAATAGTTTACTAATGAGTAAACAGGACTTATGTACAATTTCTGATTTAGTGTTACAAACTCTGCTCATTTCCAAAATTACTTAAGCCAACACCATTTTCCCCCATGCCCTTCAGTGAGTTTGTTTCATAAATTTGTAATAGAGTTAGATTGTTTTGTTGTCACATTCTGAATTCCATCTGAAGAGCTCATGACAGCTTAAATAATTCTTTTAAAAATATATATCTATTAAAGTTCAATCTTTGTTCCATAAATTTATATGGGTTTTAAGAAAGACATTGCATTCTATATCCCTTATTATAGTATCAAACAAACTAGTTTCAGTGTTCTAAAAATTGCCCTTTGCTTCACTTATCCAGCCATTTTCCCCAGCCTCCAGGAACTCCTGGAAACCACGTTCTCTTTACTATCCCTGTTGATGTTCAGTCACTAAGTCTTGTCCAACCCTTTGTGACCTCATGGACTGCAGCACACCAGGCATCCCTGTCCTTCACTATCTCCCAGAATTTGCTCAAACTCATGTCCATTGAGCTGGTGAAGCCATTCAACCATCTCATGCTTTGTAACCCCCTTCTCCTCCTCTCGTCAATACTTCCCAGCACTAGGGTCTTTTGCAATGAGTCAACTCTTCACATCAGGGGGTCAAAGTATTGGAGCTTCATCATCAGTTCTTCTAATGAATATTCAGGGTTCATTTCCTTTAAGATTGACTGGTTTGATATCCTTGCTGTCCAAGGGACTCTCAAGAGTCTTCTCCAGCACCACAGTTCAAAAGCATTGATTCTTTGGCACTCAGCCTTCTTTACTGTCCAACTCTCACATCTGTACATGACTACTGGAAAAAAAAAACATAGCTTTGGCTATATGCACCTTTGTCAGCAAAGTGATGTTTCTGTTTTTTAATACACTGTCTAGGTTTGTCATAGCTTTTCTTCCAAGGAGCAACTATCTTTTAATTTAACTATCACTGTAGTTCTACCTTTTCTAGGTTGTCAAATTATTTGGAATCATACAATATGAAGACTTCTAGACTGACCCTTTAACTTTAGCAACACATATCTAAGATGCATTCATGTTTTTTTCATGCCAAACTGTCTCCCAAAGTAATGATCCCAGTTGGTATTCCCATGAACACCAAATGCAAGTTCCTGTTGTCCACAATCTCACAGGCAATCATGTTGTCAGTGTTTTTCATTTAAGCCATTTTAAACATATATAGCAGTATCTCACTATTGTTTTAATTTTCAATTCCTTATAATAAACTATGTAGAGTATATTTTCATTACATATGATCCATTTATACATTTCTTTGGCAAAATGTCTATTCAAATATTTTCACTGTTTTTTTTAAATTAGATTTTTTTAATTACATAATGCCAAATGTTCTTTATATGTTTTGGATTCAAGTCTTAGATCAGATATGTGGTTTGCAGGTATTTTCTCCCACATTGTGGCTTGTTTTTTATTCTCTTCGCAGCTGTTCATTTGCTAAGTCGTGTCCATCTCTTTGCAACCACATGAGTGTAGCACATCAGGTTTCCCTGTCCTTCACTATCTCCCAGAGTTTGCCCAAGTTCATGTCCATTGAGTCTGTGATGCTATCCGACCATCTCACCTTCTGCCTCCCCCTTCTCCTTTTGCCTTCAGTCTTTCACATCATCAGGGTCTTTTTCAGTGAGTTGTCTGTTTTCATCGGGTGATCAAAGTATTGGAATTTCAGTTTCAGATCAGTTCTTCAATGAATTTCCAGGGTTGATGTCCTTTAGAACTGACTGGTTTGATCTCCTTGCAGTCCAAGGGGCTCTCGAGAGTCTTGTCCAGCACCACAATTCAAAAACATCAGTTCTTCGGCATACAGATTTCTTTATGGTCTAACTCTCACATAGACCATGTACATGACAACTGGAAAGACCATAGCTTTGACTATTTGGATCTCTGTTGGCAATGTGATGTCTCTACTTTTTAATACACTGTCTAGGTTTGTCATAACTTTTCTTCTAAGAAGCGTCTTCCAATTCTATGGCTGCAGTCACCATCCGCATTGATTTTGGAGCCCAGTAAGGGAAAATCTGTCACTGCTTCCACTTTTTCCCCTTCTATTTGCCATGAAGTGATAGGACTGGACGCCGCGATCTTCATTTTTTGAATGTTGAGTTTTAAGCCAGCTTTTTCACTCTCCTCTTTCACCTTCATTAAAAGGCTCTCTAGTTCCTCTTCACTCTTGGCCATAGAATGGTATTATCTGCATATCTGAGGTTATTGATATTTCTCTGGAAATCTTGATTCAGCTTGTAACTCATCCAGCCTGGAGTTTTGCCTGGTGTACTCTGCATATCAGCTAAATAATCAGGATGATAATATGCAGCTTTTCCCAATTTTTAACCAGTCACTTTTTCCATGAAAATTTCCAGCACCATAAGCTTAAAAGACTATCCATTCTTCACTGACATGCCCGTTTCTTTGCCAAACATGAGGCGATTACATCATATGGGTTTATTTCTAGACTTTCTATTGCATTCTATTGATCTATGTGTATTTTTTTGCCTCCACTAATATCACATAGGTGACACTTGCTTATTGTAAACTTATCCTAAGTCTTAAAATTGGATAGTGTTAATACTCTGAATTTGTTCTTCTTCAGTATCACATTAAAAGTTCTGTATCTTTGCTTTCTGTTTATAATTTTAGAATCTCTTTATAAATGTCAAGGGTATTACTCACTATAATTCTGACTAAGATCTCACTGAATATATTGATCAAGTTGGAAAGAATTTGTATCTTACCAATATTGAATCTTACAATACATGAACAAGATTATTTTGCTATTTAGTTAGCTCTTTGATTTTTTTCAACACAGTTCTTTAGTTTCTCACATATATATCCTGTATATATTTCCTTAAATTTATAGCTGCTGCTGCTGCTGCTAAGTCGCTTCAGTCGTGTCTGACTCTGTGCGACCCCATAGACAGCAGCCCATCATGCTCCTCTGGCCCTGGGGCTCTCCAGGCAAGAATACTGGAGTGAGTTTTCATTGCCTTCTCCATGTATGTATGTGAGAGTTGGACTAAAAAGAAAGCTGAGGGCCAAAGAATTGATGCTTTTGAACTGTGGTGTTAGAGAAGACTCTTGAGAGTCCCTTGGACTGCAAGGAGATCCAACCAGTCCATCCTAAAGGAAATCAGTCCTGAATATTCATTGGAAGGACTGATGCTGAAGATGAAACTCCAATACTTTGGCCATCTGACTCATCACAAACTCCGAGAGTTGGTGATGGAGAGGGAGGCCTGGCATGCTGTAGTCAATGGGGTCCCAAAGTTTCGGACACAACTGGTTGACTGATCTGAACTGAGTTTCATCCAACTCTACCTGAAATTTAGCAATTCCCTCAAGTTTGAAAGAAAGTGAAAGTTAAATTCACTCAGCCATGTCTAACTCTTTGTGACCTCATGGCCTATACAGTCCATGGAATTCTCCAGGTCAGAATCCTGGAGTGGATAGTATTTCCCTTCTCCAGGGGATCTTCCCAACCCAGGGATTGAACCTAGGTCTCCACTTTGCAGGCAGATTATTTACCAGCTGAGCCAAAAGGGAAGTCCAAGAATACTGGAGTGGGTAGCCTATCCCTTCTCCAGTGGATCTTCCCAACCTGGGAATCAAACCAGGGTCTCCTGCATTGCAAGTGGATTCTTTACCAACTGAGCTATGAGGAAAGCTATAGGTAAAAATCAACAGTAATAAAAGAAGTAACCATGACTTTGGAATTTGATATGATTTATGCATTTAATTTATGCATTTAAAAGTACTACATTTGAGAAAAGTTTACAGCCTCAACTAGACTATTAAGGTTCTTAGCACTAGTTAAAGAAACAGACATATTGACAGGCAGATAAGAAAACATACACACATACATAAACAAGTGAATGACTACACATTTTATATAGAGATATATATAGAGATACTTGATTATCCCTATGTATTACTATCTTAATGGAAATTTTAAAATTATTATTACTAGGAGTGTTACTACAGCAAAAATCATAGCTCTTCATTATTTATTTTGTAGCACTGGAAAAAAAAAAAAGACAACAAAAAACCTCAGGGACACTTTTAGCCTGGGTGTTGTTTTCCTATGTTTACTATTTTTGCTAATGCAGATGACAAATTAATCTGAGAGACTGACTCAAATTCTGGTGCACAGAGACACTACGTAGCCATTTCTCTTCTGGGTGTCATGACAATTCTAAAAACACTATCTGGAAGGGGATTCAGGTCCTTTCTGCTCTTGGATCACACAACTTTGCTGCATATTTGAAAATTTTAACAATCCCTGTACTTTAAAGATACTCAGAGATATACTCAAGGATAGAGTGCGAGGAGAGCACAGAACATTCTTTCTGAAACCCACATAATCTATGTTTCCCTCATTTCCTAGTGTACTCACTTTCTCCCCTGAACAAGAAATTCTGATCATCTGTTTGGTAATATTAGCTAGAATTTCTTTGATCCCAGTGGGTTAAAGACTTCTGAAAAATTAAAAGTTAAGAGAAGTCCTCTGCTTGCTCCCTTCACCAACATTTTCTGTATTCATCTTTCCTCTGAGTCAAAGAATAATGAATGTTTAGCTGACTGAATATGGAAAACAGCATCTGTAGCATAAGATAAGCAATTCTCCTGATTAATGGGCTTCCCTGGTAGCTGAGTGGTAAAGAACCCACCTACCAAACGCAGGAAATGCAGGTTTAGTCCGTGGGTTAGGAAAATACCATGGAGAAGGTAATAGCAATGCACTCCACTATTCTTGTCTGGGAAATCCAATGGACAGCAGAGCTTGGTGGGCTACAATCCATGAGGTCGCAAAAAAGTTGGACATGACCTAGGGACTAAATAACAACAACCATTCATATTTCAAAAACGTTCGTCACTTCTTTTGCTTTAATTTTTTTTTCTGATAGTGAGAAATATTCCTTTTAATAACCTTGTAAACTAAAGAGCCTCTTGAATATGAAAGAGGAGAGTGAAAAAATGGGCTTAAAACTCAACATTCAGAAAACTAAGACAATGGCATCTGGTCACATCACTTCATAGCAAGTAGATGGGGAAGCTATGGAAACAGTGACAGACTACTTTTGGGGGGCTCCAAAATCACTGCAGATGGTGATTGCAGCCATGAAATTAAAAGATGCTTACCCCTTGGGAGAAAAGTTGTGACCAATCTAGACAGTATATTAAAAAGCAGAGGCATTACTTTGCCAACAAAGGTTCATTGAGTCAAAGCTATGTTTTTTCTAGTAGTCATGTATTGATGTGAGAGTTGGACTATAAAGAAAGCTGAGCACCAAAGAATTGATGCTTTTGAATGGTGGTGTTGGAGAAGACTCTTGAGAGTCCCTTTGGCAGCAAGGAGATCCAACCAGTCCATCCTAAAGGAAATCAATCCTGAATATTCGTTGGAAGGACTGATGCTGAAGTGGAAACTCCAGTATTTTGGCCACCTGATGGGAAGAACTGACTCATTTGAAAAGACCCTGATGCTGGGAAAGATTGAAGGTGGGAGGAGAAGGGGACGGCAGAGGATGAGATGGTTGGATGGCATCACCCACACAGTGGACATGAGTTTGGGTGAACTCCGGGACTTGGTGATGGACAGGGAGGCCTGGCGTGCTGCAGTCCATGCAGTCCCAAAAAGTCGGACATGACTGAGCAACTGAACTAAACTGAAGTTGCATCAGTCATGCCTTTTCTATGTTTTCTGATGTTTTGACATCTGGAGACTTCCCGATTGAGGAGAGAGTTCCCCACGGATGACCAATATCTGGGGACAGTAAAGGGCCCATCTACAAGTGTGCCTTCCATGTGCAAACCAACCAATCCAAAACCTGTAATCCCTAACTACATCTCCTACTGAGCATTTATTCTTTGGAACACTATTCATCCACACTGATCACTTCATATGTTCTAGAACCTGCTGAAATTCTTCAAACCGGCCAATCCTAAATCTAAAATTTAGCTCTGTCTTGCCTTCTCATGGAAACCACAGTAAAGCCCCTTGCCCATGTTTTCCCCTCACTCTCTCTACATCCTGACAGACCACGGTGCTTCTCTTTGGGCCTCTTGCATGGTGTGACAGGTCCCTTCTCTTGAGGACTGTGAGTAACAAGCTCTTACTTCAAGCGACAGTTGTCTCCTCCCCTTTTGGGCTCAACATGCTTGAATGACAATAAAACCTACCTTTTAAAACCTAAGGATAATTATGTATCTATCAAAAATGCATCTGGTAATTTTATTAGGCCAAGTTACTAAAAAGTTCTGTGTTTTGTAAAAGTATATATTTTTAAGATGTTGGATATCAACTGCTTAAAATCCTGGAAAAAAGGAAACAGTTTATACTCTTTGCTACAGTACTTGGGAGTATTTATTTCCTCACATTCCTGACAATATCCTGTAAAATAATTCATCATAAAATTTGCCAATAAAGCAATATAGTATTTGCCAGTATGCAAATATTTTGCTTCCCCTAGGTCGGCTGGGCTCTGATAATATCAAACACCAGAAAGTTAGGTTTGGGTTAGTAGGTTTCTCCTGAGGGCAGACCTTGTTAAGAACAGGATGTTCTGGGTTTCCTGATGGAAGCAGAAGGAGCTTTTTTCCAGTGTTCACTGCGAAGCTGGCAGAGCTCCAGGATATAAATTCACAAAAGTACTGGGCCCATCAGATGATTGGGTCTTCTTGGAGTATTTACTCCTCACTGAGCACACAGCAATTAGTCAATTGCATTTCAGGTTTTCCTGCCCTGGCATTGGTTCCCATGAGGATTTATGCTCTGCTTAGGTAAGTTGTGATGCTTTCTGTATTCCTGTCCATCTCTACATTTTGGGGACAGCAGTTTGTCCTGTGACTTCATTTCTCTCTTGGATCTAAGAAAAGTTGTTGATTTTTTAGTCTATTCAGCTTTTCACTTGTGCTTAGGATATAGTGGTGACTTCCAAGTTTCTTATATGCTGGCTCTTATTTACTATACAATATGGCTTTTTGAACATGGCCACTACATCTGTGTCTCAGCCATCCTCTATCCAGTCCGTGGCTGATGATGTTAATCTCATAACTTACTAAAGTGCATATCATCCTTAGCCAGAGTGGCCCTTTGCAGACCTTCTATTTCTTTTTAATAGTTTTTTCCATTCACCTCACATTGGTACACAGAGATGTAGAGTCAGACTAAAAAGAGGAGCTGAGGAATCTACACTTGATGGAGGAGATGGCTGGCCTAGGGATGCTTGACTAGATGTTTCCCCCCTTCCATTTGTTAAATACAACCTGAGTGGTAAAATCTTGCTCTAGTATCACAATAAATGCAGGGATTTTTTCCTAAGGGGCTATCAGTTTTCCTGGGCTTCATTAGCTGAATATATGCTTCACAGAAGAATGTTCCAACCAGCTTCTCTCCAACTCACTTCTGAGATTATAATGGCGAAACAGGCTATATGAAATATATATGCTGTGGGGGAAGAAATTGAAAACTTACTGGTTTCATATATTTTTAAGTTATTCATTATGTTGGTTTTCTATTTGACTTGGCCTCTGCTCTAGAAAACCACTGTGTCCATGTACCATCAATTTTCCTGGTTATTTTGCTAGCCAATTTGGAAGGAAAAAAAAATTTTTTTTTTCACTTAACTGAGATTTTGTTATTTATTTAGGAGCTTTCCTACAGATAGTTTTTGTCTGATGATAGGAAGATATTTATTCAGGAACAATACCTGTTGCTTGCAGGTGAGATCCATGACTACACATATTTTTTTCCTCTATTTTTCTAAAAAGTGTTAGCGTTTGAGAATAAAATCTCTCCTAGATTAAGAGTACTTGTCATTTCTACACTACAAACAACACTTCAGATGCAACTTTACTGGGTTAGAATATTTCTCTTTTGATTAAGAAACAAACTTACCGATAGTTGAATTATTTCAAACCCATACTCCTCTATTAGAAAATCAGTCAGAGTAAAAATCATCCAGCCATAGACTTTTCCATTTGTTGTAACTTTATATTTGCTGTATAAAGCATATTTTTGTATTCTGAGAAGGGCACCTTTCACTGCAGCAAAAGTGACTCCCATTGACCATTCAAAGAATAACCATAAATTGTGAGTTGCCCATTTACTCCAGTAAAATATTCACCTCCAAATTTTAGAGATATTAACAGGATTTTCTTCATCCACTTCATATAGCACTGAATTGCTTTTGCAGAAATGGGAAATGGAAAAATTCCTTCAACATGATACTATCTTCACTTTGGGAGAAATTCTTCTATTCAGTGCTTGGTTTATATCATGGCTTTAATGTCAGTTAAAGAAGGTTCTCCACCAGTTTTTCGCATTTTGGCAAATTCAATGTGTTCATGAAATAGAGATTTTTGAATACCATTCTTTTATTCATCTTTTCCAAAAGTTCCTGAATTCAGTTTATAGGAATAAGTAGAGACTAATCAGATAAGGAGAAGTTGAGTGATCATCTAGGCAAAAAAAAATTATTAATAATAAAATTACATAGTGTCTAGGTCTTTTCCTAACTTTCAGAAACTAAGATGAGGAAGGAAACATAATTTAATGAAAGTACTACTTGTGAACTTCCAAGTGGAAAAAAAATGTAATGATTGCCATTTAAGAAATATTTCAAAGCAAAAATTTCTGTAGTTAGCTGGCAATTCATTAAAGGGAACAGACCAAGGGTGAATATTTTGCTAGGAAATACTTGCAACTATTTGAAATGATAAAAGTGAACACAAAATAGACCACATAAATTTAAGAAGAAAAGAGAGGGAGAAGAAGGAAGCTGAGTAGAAGGAAGAGGAAAAGCAGGTACTCACTATACTTACATGCAAATATAAAATCAACAAAACTGAAAGAGTTATTAAAGATAATAGTGACCTAAGTCAAGCCCTGAAAAATAAAAATTCACATACTATTTTAATTTTCCTAGAGTAATTAATCTATATAATAGCTTTGTAAAAAGGAGGTTACTCTAGCACTAAAATGTAAAAAAAAAAAAAATTGAATGTTCATCTAACTGATATTTTAGTTGTTCATACCTATCAACCCAATTATTTTCCTTTCAGAGAGAATATAAATCTATAGGGAAAAATGATTAGAGATTTATGTTGGAGTTTTCAGAGACAATTAGATTGTATACTTTTCTTCTGGTACCTTTTTGGAATGGATAGGGAAATAAGGTATCAATTTTGAAATTGCTCAATTTGGATTAGAAGACAAGATTTTCCTATCTGTAAACAGATGAGTTTAAAAAAAAAATAAAAAAACTTTAGAGGGTTTGCATAAATTATGTTTAGTTTTTTAAAGACCCTTGTGAGACTTAGCAGAGATGAGCCTAAAGCTTCCCCTCATGGAATTATTCTTATGTAAATATTAGGTAAAGGTTTAAGGTTGTCGCCAATAGTTAAAAGCAAGAGGTTTTATAACAAAGAGAAAAATGGTCAAATTACAACTTCGTTGCCAATGACTTATATGAACTTGGGAAAATTTATTAACAGGTAAATGCTTCTGTTTCCGCTTTTGCAGTATGGGGGGAAATCAAAATGGGCTTCCAGGAATTATTGAGAGGGATTGGTAAGGCTTCCAGAAGTAATGTTACCAAGCAACACTCTTGTCAAAATAATTTTTGTCTATTTATTTATTTTGATCTATTCTGGTCAGAAAGTATAACATAGTTTTTTTATATTATTGACATTTGATGGGTTAAAAAAAATTCAATATTATTTAATTTTATTGTCTTTGATTATTGATCATTAAGAGTACAATATTATGGGTGTATTGGGCATCTGCATTAAATCTTTGGTAAGTTGCTAATTATCATCCATTATCTGTTTGTATACTTAGATGCTTTTTTTGTAATAATAAGTCATATATTTACATACATTAATACAATTACTATGAATTATACTACAAATCATTTCTTACAAATTGGTTCTTATCTTTAGCTTTGTATATATTATTATTGCTATTGTTTGCCTTTGAATATCTGATAGGGGTGAGGATGATTCTTATATAATATGCAGGAACAGCATACTTATCCTTTCTCTCTTACCACAGACACATTTAGTTTTTCATTTTGAAATGATTTTAGACAAAGTTACAAAAATGCTCTTTACCCATTTTCCCCAGTGCTAATACCTTTTACAGAATAATGATCAAAGCCAGAAAAATAGCATCATGATACTATACTATGATATTTTCAGTTTAGTTAGTTGTATTTTATAGTTTGCATAATTTCTTCTTTGGAATTTTAAATAAGATACATTAATTTAAGATCATTACTTTATGTACTTCAGGCTGCGTCTCTTGATTTTATACCATTTAAGAATAATAAGTTAATATTTTTGGCACCTGTTTTTAAAATGTAATGGGTTCCTCCACTTTCTCTCTATACTATTCTACATTTTCACATGGTTTATAACATAATGCACTTCACTGCTAATTGTTTTTTTGTGTTTTTTTGTTTCTTTTTGTATTTTTTTGGTCACAGAGATGTTAGATGGGCAATTTTAATTTTAAAACTTGTAACAATTCCAAAATTTAACAATTCTGACTGCAGTCCTGAATTTCCTGGCCAACGTATATTCCGGTTATGAATCATTTTTTGAAGAAAAAATAAATTTCATTTGTCCTAGCTGGTGAAGTTAAGCTTTCTAAATTCATAACTAGGAGATCTGTTCATCAGGACCATTTGAACCAGATGTCTGTATACTTCCTGCAACACTGAATTTACTTATTTTTTGACACAATTACTGTCCTTATTACCTCTATTTCATAAATTTTCAGGTACCAACTCTCATAAATCATATTTTAAAATTGATTTTCCTTAACATTTGGTTGCATTTTTTGTTTTCTCTCATAAATTTATTCTTAGATTGTTTCATACAATCTCAAGGACTCTAGCTACATCATCTAGTTGATAACATCAAAATTATTTTTACCAACACATCCTCTGAGCCCCATCTTGTAGGTTTTCATGTTATGCTTTTACATTTGTCTAAAGCTTACTATATTCAAAACTAAACTCTTGTTTAAACCATCATCACTGTATCCACTTCTATCACACAGCCATTTCCATCAGAATAAATTGTATAATAAATAGAATATGTGAGTATTTTTATATATATTTTTTTGGTTACAGAGATGTTAGATGGGAAAATTTTATTTTAAACTTGGAACAATTCCAAAATTTGTTATCATATTCAAGTAAGCACAAATCAACAAATTTTGTCAGTTTTACCTATAAAAACATAGTAAATTAAGTTTTGTCTATCTTCTCAAGAAGATGCCTAGTACAAGCTAGAATCCTATCCTCTTCTGCGGATGTATATTCCATCATAAAGTAATGACGTCTCAGTGGTCACTCTGTATAAACACCCTCCTTCTCTCAATTTTTTCTCTGCCATGTGACCTTAGTGATTTGCTTAGAACATACTTTACAGCCTTACTGTTTGAAGACAATTACGCATGGATTCCTTAAACGTCGGCGCGTTTTGGGAGCGAGATATTGATCTGCCTTTGTTCTAGATGATCTTTTCAAGGATATTTGTAAGACAAAGAGAGACAGTCTCTTACTGAGTGCAAAGTGGGCATGCTTACTGCTCAATTTAATTAAAACCATGTCTTTTTTTTTGTGGGAAAAGGGGCAGGTTTTTAATAACTATTACAAAAGATTTCTAATCCATAAGCTCAGGGGCCTTCCGTCTTCTGCAGCACAACCCATTGCCTGTTCCAGCACTTCTCTGGGCCCACCGGTGTTGTTGCTGTGGAAATCAGGCGAGGGGAGCTGGTACAGATATGTTGATCCTCATGGCACTTGCTATGTCATGAATAATAATATCTTTCGTCTCTGACTTAAGTATTAAGTCTTCTACCAGTATTCTTCTACTTGTATCTGATAGGCTAACATAACCTTACAAGTAAGGTCAAATTTCCAACAACAGTTGGACTTCCCTGTCTACGGGTTCATCATTCATGGATCTACTAGTGGATTAGATTGGCTGAATATAAGGACCCTGAGCATTGACAACGTTTGGTATCTGCAGGGAATCTGGAAACAATGCCATTCTGGAAACAATGACTACCAAGGGATGACTGCATTCACATACCTTCATCCTGTCACTCTCATATCAATTTTTAACCATAATTCCAAAAAAAGGAAATATTGTCTCTTTGTGATGGTTTGAGGTGCCCTGCATGGTCAGTACCAATCTATCTCATTTGATACAGTGCTAATTTCCCAGTTACGCATTGCACATTAATCATTCGAGCTCTCCTTTAGTTTCTCAAATATGCCAAGCTTTTTCTTGCTTAAGGGATCCCCCTCCCCTCCTTATCCTAACATGACTTTCCTTCTTAGCTTTTGAAAATCCGCCTCCTCACTTTCAACCTATTATTCCTTCATCCTTACTCTCTCACCATCACTCACTCTCGGCTCCCTGGTTCTTTCCTCTTAGTTCACGCCACAGTGCATTATTTTATTTGACCGGTTGTTTTTGTTTGTTTCCCCATTAGGCTGCATTTCTAAATCTTAATACAAAGTTAGAATATTCTGAGTAAGACTCTAACTTTCTGTGCCAAAAGTGGTTGTGACATATAATTTTCTATGTCAAACTTATTTTAACTTTATTTCTTTTTTTTTATTCCAACAAATTGCATTTTTTTTCCATTTATTTTTATTAGTTGGAGGCTAATTACTTTACAATATTGTAGTGGTTTTTGCCATACACTGACTTGAATCAGCCATGGATTTACATGTGTTCCCCAACCCGATCCCCCCTCCCCCCTTCCCCCCCATCCCATCCCTCTGGGTCTTCCCAGTGCACCAGCCCCGAGCACTTGAAAATAAAGAAACCCTTGATGGCCCTAAACAATTTTAATATGTGCATTGATCATGTTTCCAGATTAAAAAAGGAAAAATGCACATTATAGAAATGTATTTTATTTGCATTTGAAAATGGTTTCTAGAATGCATGAAAATATAAACTTTAAGGAATATATTTAATAATATATTCCTATTAGCAATTAGAAAATATATATGGTGACCAAAAATCCACATGTAATCAATAATTTTTTCTTACTTCTGTATTAATGTAGTAGTTATTTTAGTGGTAAACATGAAATAAAGAATGTGTATTTTTTTTTTATTTTGTAAGAACACATAACATGATATCTATCTTTTTAGCAAATCTTTAAGTGTACTTATTGATGACATGTGCAGTGGTGCTCAGCGTCCCACATGTTGGCTACTGTGGATAGTGCTGCAACGAATACGGGAGTACTAATAGCTCTTCAAGATTCTGATTTCAGTTATTCTGGATAAATACTCAGAAATGGGATTGTTAGATCACATGGTAGTTCAGTTTTATTTTTAAATTCCTGAATAACTGACATGCTATTTTCATAGCAGCTACACCATTTTGCTTTTCCACAAGCTACCCCAAACTAAAATGCTTCTACACAGCAAAAGTAACAATCAAAAGTGAAAAGACAATCTACAGAAGGGGAGATAGCTTTATCTCCAAAATATAAAAGGGATTCCTACAATTCAACAGCAAAATAACCTCTCTTACACTTGGCTAAGTACTCAAATAGACATTTCTCCAGAGAAGATATACAACTGGCTCTCAGGAATATGAAAAAATGCTCAATGTCACTATATCATCAGGGAAATCCAAATTAAACCCACAATGAAATATTTGTGTTAACTGATTAAGGGTATATTTACATGACCACTTCATTGGAGACAAAGGAGAGTTTTGTAAAACAATTAACTAGATAGAAAATTATTCCCCTGACGTCACTGGCTTTATTTAACTGTACTTGGTTGTTTATATGATTGCATCTCAAATTAATAAAATACTGTGTCTAGTGAGTTCTTTATCCATTTTGAAACTCAAAACATAAATGACTGACTTCTGGCTGATCCATGTTGAGATTTGACAGAAAACAATACAATTCTGTAAAGCAATTATCCTCCAATAAAAAAATAATTTAAAAAGTTATGCTTAAAACAACACTTGAAACCGCCAAGTTAGGGATAAATATAACATATAGCTCAGTTGGTTGTGGGAGGTACATATATCATTCTCTGTCAATGCCCAGAGGCAGGGAGAGGGTTGCTAAGGATGGTCATATAAGATTGAAAGTAGGAAATGCACCCTAAGAGCAGGCATCTTAGTCTATCTCAGTTATAACTGCTCCCAAGGTGCCAGTAAAAAGATACTTCTAAGAGTGCAAGAAACACAAGTTACCAGTAATTGGAAGAAGGGTAAATGGGCTTCTTTGGTTGGGTGGGAGAAGCATGGTTTTTGAAGTTAAAATGATCAATGGAAAGAGTTCTGTGAGTTCATCCATATTTCTGGAGGGGTGACAACTGCTTTAAAATCTCCATGATTTCTGTCATACTTCAAACCCAGGACTTATCTCAGTTTTCTCTGGGGTCTATTCACCTAAGAGGTGGTAAGTCTGCACTGAGAGTTATAAGATTGATGACTTCGCTGAAGCTCTAAGCTGAGAGACACACTGGCCCTGTGACATATATATATATATATTATATGAAAGAAAAAAAGGAGTATGTATCAGAAAACAATCTTAATGTTATTTTGTCAGTTGTTACTGTTGCTGTTGTAACTTAAAAGGAACCAAAAATCATGAGAAGATTTTAGGGCTTTTTCAGGATCTTGTTTTACAATTTCTAAAAAAGAGAAATCTCAACAGCAGAATGGACAATGGGACCGTACTAATAGATGAGTGTGTGGTGCTCCATAGCTACATCCGTATCCGACTCTTTGTGACCCCATGGACTGCAGCCCGCCAGGCTCCTCTGTCCATAGGATGCTCCAGGCAAGAACACTGGAGTGGCTTAGAATTCCTTTGCTAGAGGATCTTTGAAATGCAGGGGTCGAATCTGCATCTCCTGTGTCTACTGCATTGCAGGCAGATTCTTTACCACTGAGCCACCGGGAGGGAGACATATAATCACTGAAATGATGTCTCGAATCTGAGTTCAATCAAAAGTAGAAAGGGGTAAGATTGTGCATGTGTGTATACAGTATGTGTGGCTGTCTGTGTGGGTGAGTAGGAGAGACGAAAGAAAGCAGTTCTGATAGAATATAAGTTGACTTAGTCATTCTCTATAACACATATTGCATAGGAACCTGAAATGTTAGGTCCATGAATCAAGGCAAATTGGAAATGGTCAAACAGGAGGTGGCAAGAGAGAACATCGACATTCTAAGAATCAGTAAAATAAGATGGACTAGAATGGGTGAATTTAACTCAGATGACCATTATATCTACTACTGTGGGCAGGAATCCCTTAGAAAAAATGGAGTAGTCATTATAGTCAACAAAAGAGTTCAAAATGCAGTGCTTGGATGCAATCTCAAAAATGACAGAATAATCTCCATTCATTTCCAAGGCAAATCATTCAATATCATGGTAATCCAAGTCTATGCCCTGACCAGTAACACTGAAGAAGCTGAAGTTGAATGGTTCTATGAAGACCAACAAGATCTTCTAGAACTAACACCCCATAAAAACATCCTTTTCATTATAGGGGACTGGAGTGCAAAAGTAGGAAGTCAAGAAACACCTGGAGTAACAGGCAAATTTGGCCTTGGAGTACAGAATGAAGCAGGGCAAAGGCTGTAGAGTTCTGCAAAGAGAATGCACTGGTCATAGCAAATACCTGCTTTCAACAACACAAGAGAAGATTCTACACATGGACATCACCAGATGGTCAACACTGAAATCAGATTGATTATATTCTTTGTAGCCAAAGATGGAGAAGTTCTATACAGTCAGCAAAAACAAAACCAGGAGTTGACTGTGGCTCAGATCATAAACTCCTTATTGCCAAATTCAGACTTAAATTGGAGTAAGTGGGGAAAACCACTAGACCATTCAGGTATGACCTAAATCAAATCCCTTGTGACAATACAGTGGAAGTGAGAAATAGACTTAAGGGACTAGATCTGATAGACAGAGTGCCTGATGAACTATGGACGGAGGTCCATGACACTGTACAGGAGACAGGGATCAAGACCATCCCCAAGAAAAAGAAATGCAAAAAAGCAAAATGGCTGTCTGAGCAGGCCTTACAAATAGCTGTGAAAAGAAGAGAAGCAAAAAGCAAAGGAGAAAAGGAAAGATATACCCATTTGAATGCAGAGTTCCAAAGAATAGCCAGGAGAGATAAGAAAGCCTTCCTCAGTGATCAATCCAAAGAAATAGAGGAAAAGAACAGAATGGGAAAGACTAGAGATCTCTTCAAGAAAATTAGAGATGCCAAGGGAACTTTTCATGAAAAGAAGGGCTCAATAAAGAACAGAAAGGGTATGGACCTAAGAGAAGCAGAATATATTAAGAAGTGTGGGCAAGAATTCACAGAAGAACTGTACAAAAAAAGATCTTCACGACCCAGATAATCATGATGGTGTGATCACTCACCTAGAGCCAGACATCCTGGAATGAGAAATCAAGTGGGCCTTAGGAAGCATCACTACAAAAAAAACTAGTGGAGATGATGGAATTCCAGTTGCTGTTTCAAATCCTGTAAGATGTTGCTGTGAAAGTGCCACACTAAATATGCCGGCACATTTGAAAAACTCAGCAGTGGCCACAGGACTGGAAAAGGCCAGCTTTCATTCCAATCCCAAAGAAAGGCAATGCCAAAGAATGCTCAGACTACTGCACAGTTGCAATCATCTCACACGCTAGTAAAGTAATGCTCAAAATTCTCCAAGCCAGGCTTCAGCAATACGTGAACCGTGAACTTCCAGATATTCAAGATGGTTTTAGAAAAGGCAGAGGAACCAGAGATCAAATTGCCAACATATGTTGGATCATCAAAAAAGCAACAGAAGTCCAGAAAAATATCTACTTCTGCTTTATATGCTACACCAAAGCCTTTGACTGTGTGGATCACAATAAACTGTGGAAAATTCTGAAAGAGATGAGAATACCAGACCACCTGACCTGCTTTTTGAGAAACCTGTATGCAGGTCAGGAAGCAACAGTTAGAACTGGACATGAACAACAGACTGGTTCCAAATATGAAAAGGAGTACATCAAGGCTGTATATTGTCACCCTGTTTATTTAACTTATATGCAGAGTACATCATGAGAAATGCTGGGCTGGAGGAAGCACAAGCTGGAATCAAGATTTCCAGGAAAATATCACTAATCTCAGATATGCAGATGACACCATTCTTGTGGCAGAAAGTGAGGAACTAAAGAGCCTCTTGAAAGTGAAAGAGGTGAGTGAAAAAGTTGGGTTAAAGCTCAACATTCAGAAAACTAAGGTCATGGCATCTGATCCCATCACTTCATGGCAAATAGTTGGGGAAACAGTGGAAACAGTGGCTGACTTTATTTTGCAGGGTTCCAGAATCACCACAGATGGTGATTGCAGCCATGAAATTAAAAGATGCTTACTCCTTGGAAGGGAAGTTATGACCAACAAGACATTACTTTGTCAACAAAGGTCCATCTAGTCAAGGCTATGGTTTTTCCAGTGGTCATGTATAGATCTGAGAGTTGAACTATAAAGAAAGCTGAGCACCGAAGAATTGATGCTTTTGAACTGTGGCGTTGGAAAAGACTCTTGAGAGTGCCTTGGACTGCAAGGAGATCCAACCTGTCCATCCTAAAGGATATCAGTCCTGGGTGTTCATTTAGAAGGACTGATGCTGCAGCTGAAACTCCAATACTTTGGCCACCTGATGCGAAGAGCTGACTCATCTGAAAAGACCCTGATGCTGGGAAAGATTGAGGGCAGGAGGAGGAGGGGACGACAGAGGATGAGATGGTTGGTTGGCATCACTGACTCAATGCACATACGTTTGGATAGACTCTGGAAGTTGGTGATGGTCGGGGAGGCCTGGTGTGCTGTGGTTCGTGGGGTTACAACGAGTTGACACAACTAAGCAACTGAACAGAACTGAAGTGATAATACATATTTACAAAAATAAAAACTGTCACACATAATGTGTAATTGGAAGTGAAGAGCTGGAGAAATTCCCAGGAAACTCTCAAGAGTCTGTTAAATATGCCTTCCTACTTTATTTGAGAGATAATTTTACAGCAAATTTTCAAATATATACAGTATATCCACATATATGTGTATATATATATATATATATATAACCCATATGTATATGTATATATGTGTATAGAGGTATTTAGTCTATATTCTATTTTATTCACTGTTCAGTCACTCAGTTGTGTCCAACTCTTTGCAATACAATGGACTTCAGCACCCCAGGCTTCCCTTTCTTCCACCATCTACAATTTGCTCCAACTCATGTCCGTTGAGTTGGTGATGTCATCCAACCATCTCATCCTCTGTCGTCCCCTTCTCCTCCTGCCTTCAATCTTTCCCAGCATCAGGATCTTTTCTAATGAGCTGGCTCTTCATATCAGGTGGCAAAAGTATGGAGCTTCAGCTTCAGCATCAGTCCTTCCAATGAACATTCAGACTGATCTCCTTTAGGATGGACTGGTTGGATCTCCTTGCAGTCCAAGGGACTCTCAAGAGTTTTCTCTAACACCACAGTTCAACAGCATCAATTCATCGGTGCTAAGTCTACTTTATGGTCCAACTCTCACATCCATGCATAAATACTGGAAAAACCATAGCTTTGCTTAGATGGACCTCTGTTGGCAAAGCAATATCTCTGCTTTTTAATATGCTGTCTTGGATTGCCATAACCTTTTTTTCAAGGAGCAAGTGTTTTTTAATTTCATGGTGGCAATCAGAATCTGCAGTGATTTTGGAGCCCAGAAAAATAGAGTGTCACTCTTTCCATTGTTTCCCCATCTATTTGCCATGAAGTGATGGGACCAGATGCCATGATCTTAGTTTTTTGAACGTTGAGTTTCAGCCAGCTTTTTCACTCTCCTCTTTAACCTTCATCAAGAGGGTCTTTAGCTCCTCTTTGCTCTCTGCCACAAAAGTGGTATCATTTGCATATCTGAGATTGTTGTATTCCTCCCTGGAATCTACATTCCACTTTGTGCTTCATCCAGCCTGGCATTTCACATAATGTGCTCTGCACATAAGTTAAATAAGCAGGATGATAACACACAACCTTGATGTATTCCTTTCCCAATTTTGGACCAGTCCACTGTTCCATGTCCAGTTCTAAATGTTGCTTCTTGACCTGCATACTGGTTTCTCAGGAGGCAGGTAAGGTGGTCTGTTATTCTCATCTCTTAAAGAATTTTTCACAGTTTGTTGTGATACACACAGTCAAAGGCTTTAGAGTAGTCAATGAAGCAGAAACAGTTTTGTTTTTTGTTTTTCTGGAATTACTTGCTCTTTCCATGATCCAGCAGATGTTTGCAATTTGATCTTTGGTTTCTCTGCCTTTTGTAAACCTAGCTTGAACATCTGGAAACTCTTAGTTCTCATATTGTTGAAGGCAAACTTGAAGAATTTTGAGCATTACTTTGCTAGTGTGTGAGGTGAGTGCAATTGTGCAGTAGTCTGAACATTCTTTGGCATTGCCTTTCTTTGGGATTGGAATGAAAACTGACCTTTTCCATTCTTGTGGCCACTGCTAACTTTTCTGTATTTGTTGGCCTATTTAGTACAATGCTTTAAAAGCATCATATTTTGGGATTTGAAATAGTTCCACTGGAATTCCATCACCTCCACTAGCTTTGTTTATAGTGATGCTTCCTAAGGCCAACTTGACTTCACACTCCAGAATGTCAGGATATAGGTGAGTTGATCATACAGTCATGGTTATCTAGGTCATTTTTAGATCCATTTTGCCTTGTTCTTCTGTGGATTCTTGCCACCTCTCCTTAATATCTTCTGCTTCTGCTAAATTCATGCCGTTTCTGTTGTTTATTGTGCCCATGTTGCATGAAATGTCCCTTGGTATCTCTAATTTTCTTGAAGAGATCTCTAGTTTCCCATTCTATTGTTTTCCTCTATTTCTTTGCATTGATCACTTATGAAGGCTTTCATATCTCTCCTTGCTCTTCTTTGGAATTTTGCGTTCAGATTGGTATATCCTTCCTTTTCTTCTTTGCCTTTCACTTCTCTTCTTTCCTCAGCCATTTGTAAGGCCACCTCAGACAACCATTTTGCCTTTTTGCTTTTCTTTTCCTTGGAGACTGTTTTGCTCACCACCTCCTCTGCAGTGTTACAAACCTCTGTCCATAGTTCTTTTGGCACTCTGTCTGTCAGATCTTATCCCCTGAATCTATTTGCCACTCCCACTGTATAATTGTAAGGGATTTGATTTAGGGCATAGCTGAATGACCTAGTGGTTTCTCTACTTTCTTCTATTTAAGCCTTAATTTTGCACTAAGGGGTTTATTTTAGCCTTCTTTAAAGGAGTAGCACAATTCTTCTATAAAAAAGAAACTTTTAAGGGCACTTTTTAAAAAAATGTTAGCTATTAAACTATTGAATATAATTTGGTATATTTCTTGGTAGAATCATTTTGCGGATCTATGTTTTGCTAAATTTATTCATCATATATAGTTTTGATATATTTGTTCATTCTAATCAACTGCTACCTTGTCAAGAACTTAAAAGTTGATTGATTTTAGTTCTTTTTATTACTTTACTCACAGAAGCCAAAAATAATCACTAGAAATTGGCTAACCACATATATTAGTATTTGTCAAGTTTAGTTTACTTACTTTTAAAGATTTAATAATCATCCAATGTTTCCAAGATAAGGCTCTATAATATTCATTTTTAAAGAGCTATTATGACTGAGACTTAGAAGATAACTGCCTTCAATAAATTTTTGAGAAGCACCAAAAAAGCCTTGCTCTACTCCAAATAGCATTCTTACACTAAGCCAAAATTACCCATATTAATTGACTACAAATATACAAAATTCTAAATGTTTTTAAGAAAAATTCATTTTTAAAGAAAAATGCAGAATTAAGTCCTTTATTTGCTAATATGTCTGATTTTCAGGCAGGGCACACAAGATTAGTTGGTGTTTAGCTGCAAAGTTGTATCTGACTCTTTTGGGACCCCTTTGACTGTAGTGTGTCAGGTCTCTCTGCCCATGGGATTTCCCAGGCAGGAACACTGGAGAGGTTGCCATTTCCTTCCTTCTCCAGGGGATCTTCCTGACCCAGGGATCGAACCTGTGCCTTTGGCTTGGTACATGGATTCTTTACCACTAAGCCACCAGGAAAGTCATACAAGATAAGCAGAGTAGGTCATTAATGGCCTGATCTATTAGCAGACTCTAATTATCTACTTGGTTTATTAACCCACATACTGAATTATACTGGACTGAAATACATAACACATAAGACAAGATCTCATAGGCCTTTATGAAAGTGTGGCACAACAGATGAATAAGTTTGAGAAGTCAGAGTCAAAAATGTACATATACGGAGTACTTGGGGATAACTAGTGTGCCCAAATAGAATTGCCAAATAAAATAGAGAATGCTAAGTTAAATTTAGCTTAAAATAAACACCAAAAACTTTTAGTTTAATAATTATGTTCTAAAAATTGCCTGAGACACAATTATACTTAAAAATATACATCGTGTTTATCTAAAATTTAAATTTAACTGGGATCTTCATATTTTATTTGCAACTGTTTCATCCTCACGTCTAAGGAAACAAGGGCCCAGTGTGAGACCATCAATAGCTACAATGGAAGAGAAGGAAATGAGCTTAAAAATGATGGTTGTAGAGGTTATAGCAATCAACTCAAATTTGCCTGGGAAGAATCTAGGGTAGAAAGATACACAATTGAGAAATATAAAAATTTAAATATTTAAATATTATTTGCTGACAGAGATACCTATTAGATATTAATATTCATAACTTGGAATTTTACCTCAATGACTCTATAGTAAGTACTAGGAAATTTATAGTTCCAGTTAGCTCTCTATAAATACTCATATCCTTCTAGCTAAAGTCAGTAATGAAATATTTCCTTTATGTTAAACTACAGGTTATTTTTTTTAAGGGACTGAATCATTTGAACATGAACTGGAAACTTTGTAATTTGGTTTGTTTCATTTGGATACTTTTAGAATTTATTAAAAAGTGAAGGATGTGTTAAGAAATGATATCATTTTTATTATTTTCTTCTCATTTTGGAAGATGGTATTCAGTTCAGTTCAGTTCAATCACTCAATTGTGTCTGACTCTTTGTGACCCCGTGAGCCACAGCACACCAGGCCTCCCTGTCCATCACCAACTCCTGGAGTCCACCCAAACCCATGTCCATCGAGTCGATGATACCATCCAACCATCTCCTCCTCTATCATCCCCTTCTCCTCCTGCCCTCAATCTTTCCCAGCATCAGAGTCTTTTCCAATGAGTTAACTCTTTGCATCAGGTGACCAAAGTATTGGAGTTTCAGCTTCAGCATCAGTCTTTCCAATGAACACCCTGGACCAATCACCTTTAGGATGGACTGGTTGGATCTCCTTGCAGTCCAAGGGACTCTCAAGAGTCTTCTCCAACACCAACAGTTCAAAAGCATCAATTCTTCAGCACTCAGCTTTCTTTATAGTCCAACTCTCACATTTGTATATGACCACTGGAAAAACCATAGCCTTGACTAGATGGACCTTTGTTGGCAAAGTAATGTCTCTGCTTTTTAATATGCTGTCTAGGTTGGTCATAACTTTCCTTTCAAGGAGCAAGCTTCTTTTAATTTCATTGCTGCAATCACCATCTGCAGTGATTTTGGAGCCCAGAAAAATAAAGTCAGCCACTGTTTCCACTGTCTCCCCATCTATTTGCCATGAAGTGATGGGACCGGATGCCATGATCTTAGTTTTCTGAATGTTGAGCTTTAAGCCAACTTTTTCACTCTCCTCTCTCACTTTCATCAAGAGGCTCTTTAGTTCCTCTTCACTCTCTGCCATAAGGGTGGTGTCATCTGCATATCTGAGGTTATTGATATTTCTCCCAAAAACCTTGATTCCAGCTTGTGATTCTTCCAGACCATCGTTTCTCATGATGTACTCTGCATATAAGCTAAATAAGCAGAGTGACAATATACAGCCTTGATGTACTCCTTTTCCTATTTGGAACCAGTCTGTTGTTTCATGTCCAGTTCTACTATTGCTTCCTGACCTGCATACAGGTTTCTCAAGAGGCAGGTCAGGTGGTCTCATATTCCCATCTCCTTCAGAATTTTCCACAGTTTATTGTGATCCACACAGTCGAAGGCTTTATAGAATCTAGGAATACCAAGAAGTGCTTTAGAATTGTTAGATGACTTCATGAAAGAAAGGAGTGATTTGATGCCAAAATACTAATTTTCCAGCCCAGTAATACCCAAAGTATGGGTAAAAAATCTTATTATTTATGCAAGCTAGATTGAACAGTTTTTCTTCATAAGAAGGATACAAGGGGACTTTCCAAAAAGAGAGAAATAATTCTGGGGATTTCAATAGGTCCTGCAAGCAGAATAGAAAGTTTCAGGAGCTCAAGGGGAATGACAGGACAGAAAAGACAATGTGTAGAGACACTAGATTCCAGGTGCAAAGAAAGGTCTGGGAGTCTTGTGTGTTCTTGTGATGATGAGCTATTGACCAAAAACAGGCAGAGGGCACAGCATCATTTGTGCTGAAAGAAACAAGGCAGATAATAGCTGTGAAACTGTGAATGTTAAGGGAGTATTGGGAACTTTCCACAATCTGGTCGAGTGTAAGGCTCCTCCTGGATCTGTGCCATGGGAGGCATGAAGGTCAGCAGAGGGGTGGCTTCTGGGGCTGCCAAGTGATCCCCAGAAGGGCAAGTCAGACCCAGTAACAGGGGCTCCCATGTTGTACGCCAAGTGATTTCTTTAATACTTATTCTAGAAACTGAAAGTTATGTTTCTCTAGCTTATCCCTATCTTTTCACTTAGAGATTGGATCTATTAACTATTAATATCATGCTATTGAAAAATGAAAATATACTTTAATGTATTCATCCTGGAATAGTCCAGCAAAGGAGTTATCTTAATTAACTATAGGAATGTTGGATTGAGATATATTTCTGTATGTGTCTCTGTGTTTCTATGTACAAATACATACTAATATCATTTTTATATATGGTTGTGTTTATATCCATGTAATATATAGGCAGATATTTTAGAAGAAAATAAATGCCAAAAAGCTGGCAGGAAAGAAAAAATGCCTTCATCAAAAAGTTAGAAGACTGCCTTGATAATCATACTCAAAATAATTTTCAAAGAGAAATTCTAGAGATTTAAATGCCACTATTCCTTTTTATTATAATGGCTACATACAAGTTACCTATATTTTACTTTTTTTCCCTTCTTTTCAACAAACATTTGGGGAAGTCATTAGTCAGCTAGATACATTATACTAAACTGTAACATCAAGGATTTTATGCAGGTATTATTATTATATTTGCATAATGGATTTTTAAATTGGATGCAGAAACATTTATTACCTAGAGCTTCTATAACATCAAAGTATAATATAGCACACTCAAAGTATTGATCCCCATCTGGTTTAAAGTTTGTACAAACTGTACAAGGATAAGCATGCTCTAGAAGACTTAGGATATTGCATGGCCCGAAAGATACTTAGCTTTATGGATTTTTAGCAGGAACATGGTTGCTAGAACTCACCTATGGGATCCTAACCTTGTTTATATCCATTACTTGGCAGGAACTACAGTTTTTCTTAATGTTTATGCTTCAGAATAAATATCTGCATGTTGCCCTTTGGCCTTTAAGACCAGCTAGAGATACCCCTGTTAGTAGTTTAAGAAAGACCAGAGCAATTATGCTGCCTGTCCTATTTCATGTTCTTACAGTGTGATTCCAGGCAAGAGTAAATATTATTTTTCAAAGGAAAGTCATGGGAGTAGATCTTAAGAAGTCATTGACATATATAACTGGTAAAGCTAAGCAATAAATAAGTTGCTTATCAGTACAATTCATGCAAACCCATGAGTCAATAAATTGGTTACATATCAAAGACACATAAGAAGTTCCTTCCTCTGGCCACCTGAAACTAACATTTATCCAACTAGTGACTTAAAAAAAAAAAAAAAACAAACCTCTGATTTACTTTTTTAATCAGAAAAAAAATCTACTTGACCTTCATTTTTCTATTTCACATTTAATGACTTCCTCTTCTTCACTCATCCTACCAAACCTTTCTCAGAGAAACAGATGTCTCATCATCTCATTCTTCCTTCCTTCTTCCATACATGTCCTCATCTTTGACTTGAAACCTACAGAACTCAGATATTTAGATAGAGTGTGGCTTCTCAGACTTTAAGACTCTTTGGCATGTGCAAAGGTCCAGTAATCATTTTCATTTCCATATCCTGATGGATCATCAATGCTGACTTTGAAAAACATCTACTACACAACTGGCTATGTTTACCAACTGGTCAAAACAATATTATTTTTCTAACTCTCCCATATTTTACTATATCTGAATGTGATGTTTCCAGGAAAGTAAGCCTAAAATATTATAGCATTCTTTGATCCTTCACTCTGTGCTTCTACACTCAATTATTGCTTTAAGATTAATTATTAATTAACACTCTTCATATCACATGATTACCTCCCTACCATAATTGCACTGCTTTAAGTTTTCATGAGTTTATGAGCACTTAATTTTAGTATAATTTCTTAACTGGCAGAACTAATCTCATGCTCTTCAAGTTACTATCTTATACAAAATATCTAGTGGCTTAAACTATCTTCATAACTATTTATCTCATCTGCTTAATTATCACTGTTTCTTTACAAACCTGTATTATACTTTTTGTCTGACAGTCAGGAACTTCCATAACCTTATGCCTTTCAGTTTTTCTAGTTCTTTCTAATTATACTCCTATAAATTTAACATTTAGATTAAACCAGACTAGTTACACTCAACTTAGATTTCAAGTGTTCTTTCTTATAAACTTGTCATTGTCTTACTGACTCTTTAAATGGAATACCTTAAACACCTTCATATTCTATAAAGTCCAAATTAAAGATTACTCCCTAAATAGTCATTTCTGAACAACCTAATATTTTTATCTTCCTTCACTCACCTCTTCCTGCATTTTTAAAAAATTATTATACACTATGCTGCTAAGAGATGTATTATTCCTTCTCTCTTATATACTCCAAGCATTAATATATTATCTATGAATGCACAGATGATTTTAAAAGATTATTTGTTTGCAATTAGCAAATATTTCTCCCTTATTTTTAGCTTTATGGGGACAGAATGTCAGAACTCTAATTATAAGATGTATGAATAATAAAAATTATATGCCTTTCATTAGTCCACACTGAAAAAAATAGTGAAGTAATCCTTCATCTATTTATATGCTGTCTTGATTTAATAATAAGTTAGGCAGCTGAATTATAAAATAATCTACATAAAGTCAGATACTAAATGATACCACTATATGCAAACTGTGAATTACCCTTTTAATTGGTGGGGTATAAAACTTTAGCAAAGAGGATAAGGCATTTATTTTCATTCTCTCTACCACATTTTTTAAAATGAAGATTGTTTATTTTTAATTTTATAATCATGGCCAATGGGTGACAAAATTCTGTGACTGCATTATAAAAACAAGCATGCATTAAATTGGAGAGAGAGAACAAGACTATAATTTTTAAAATTAGAATATCATATAACTTATTTTCAGGGAAAAATTTAACTGAGGTAGAATTTAATAGTGAGCAAACAGCCCCCAGCAACTTTATTCTGTCCTAACACTTAAACCATTCTTTGTTTCAGAGTTTATTGTTCTAAACATGGTTTTTTCACTTTCACTAGAAAAAAATGAAATCTCTCGTGAACTTTTCTCAGGTTATTTATTTGCCATAAGACAGAAAAAGAATCTTGCAAAGTCTTCACACACAATAACTAATTTTAAGGATGTGTACTAAGTCTCTCAAATGAAAAACACATTTTAACTAACAATATTATTAATTTTAGATGGCTGATATTTTATTTCCATTTTCATTGCAGCAATGAAGTAGTATTTAAAGGCCTATTAAATACTATCTAGTTGAGATATATGATGAATGCATTTATTAATTTTCATGAATATTTTATGCAAGTTTAGATCATCAGGCATCCAAATCTCAGTAAAATGTATTATCGTAGACTGATACAGTAGCCTTTATAGTAGACCAATTCTCTCACAGGGAATGCTCCGGGGGGGGGGGGGGGGGATGAAATGTTTAAAAAAAAATTAAGATTAACCCTGAAATTTTTAGAGAAT